>NW_026728159.1:72500-335000 GCF_030684315.1 Stegostoma tigrinum | reverse complement strand
TGTTTACGACAAGTGCGAAGGAAGCAAATGAATGGATGACTAGTGGCGTATAAAAACGAAGTGTGAAGAAACGGTGGTGGCCAATATTGGAGAGAATATCAAGATATTCCGCAGGTACATGAAGCAGGAGAATAACCAGGGAAAGAGTAGCGCCAATTAGAAACCGGGGTGTACACGGGGTGAGGGAGCAATCTGTGTTCGGAACTGAAGGGCATTGATACAGTAGACAAGTCCCTCCCATCGGCTCTCCCTTCAAGGAGAAGCATTCATGTCTATAAAGCAGGAAGATGCAGTGTGAAACTGAAATTTTTGGCTGGTTTAAAAGTGAACAAATCCCCACGCCCAGATGTGTTGTTTCCAAGACTGCTGTGGGAGAAGAGAAAGAAAATCTCTTCAGAGATAGTAGCAACTGCAGATGCCGGAGAATCTGAGGTAAGGAGGTGTAGAGCTGGATGAGCGCAGCAGGCCAAGCAGCATCAGAGGAACAGGACGGCTGATGTTTTGAATCTGGACCCTTCTTCAGAAATGGGGCAGGGGAAGGGGATTCTGAAATAAATAGGGAGAGAAGTGGAGGCGGATCGAAGATAGGTGGAGAGGAGACAGACAGTTCAAAGAGGCGGGGATGGAACCACTGAAGAAGAGTGCAGGTGGGGAGTTAGAACATAGAGCAATACAGTGCAGAACAGGCCCTTCGGTCCTTGATGTTGCGCTGACCTGTGAACTAATCGAAGCCCATCCCCCGACACTATCCCTTCATCATCCATATGCTTATCCAAGGACTGTTTAAATGCCCCTAATGTGGCTGATTTAACTACATTGGCAGGCAGGGCGTTCCATGCCCTTACCACTCTCTGAGGAAAGAACCTGCCTCTGACAGCTGTCTTAAATCTATCACCCCTCAATTTGTAGCTATGCCCCCTCAACCAGCTGATGTCATCGTCCTCGGAAAAAGACTCTCACTGTCCACCCTATCTAATCCTCTGATCATCTTGTATGTGTTTCTTGAATCCCCTCTTAGTCTTCTCCTCTCCAATGAGAACTGACCAAGCCCCTCAGCCTTTCTTCATAAGGCCTTTGCTCCAGACCAGGCAACATCCTGGTAAATCTCCTCTGCACCTTTTCCAATGCTTCCACATCCTTCCTGTAATGGGGCGACCAGAACTGCACGCAATATTCCAAAATGAGACCGCACTAGCATTTTGTACAGTTGCAGTGTGACATCTTGGCTCCAGAACTCATTCCCTCTACCAATGAAACCTAACGCACTGTAAGCCCTCTTAACAGCACCATCAACCTGGGTGGCAACTTTCAGGGATCTATGTACATAGACACCAAGATCCCTCTGCACATCCACACTGCCCAGAATCTTTGCATTGACCCAGTATTCTGCCTTCCTATTATTCTTCCCGAAGTGAATCACCTCACATTTATCCACATTGAACTCCATTTGCCACCTTTCAGCCCAATTCTGCCGTTTATCCAAGTCTCCCTGCAACCTACGACGTTCTTCCACACTGCCCACCACTCCGCCAACTTCAGTGTCACCTGCAAACTGAGTAATCCATCCACCTGTGCCTGCATCCAAATCATTTATAAAAATGACAAACAGCAGTGGTCCCAAAACAAATCCTTGTGCACACCACGAGCGAATTGACTCCAGGCTGAATATTTTCCATCAACCACCACTAGTTGCCTTCTTACAGAAAGCCAGTTTCTCATCCAAACTGCTAAATGTCCTTCAATCCCATGCGTCCATATTTGCTCCAATAGCCGACCACGTGGAACGTTATCAAAGGCTTTCCTGAAGACCGTGTACACCACGTCAACGGCCCTTCCCTCGTCCACATGCTTGGTCACCTTCTGAAAACTCAGTGAGGTTTGTGAGACACGACCTGCCCTTGACGAATCCATGTTGACGATCTCCAATCAAATTGGTGCTTGCTTGATGTTTAGAAATCCTAAATCTCTTCTCATCCTTTGCAAAACTTTTCCGACAACAGACGTAAGGCTCACTGGTCTATAATCACCTGGGTCATCTCTCCTGCCCTTCTTGAACAAGGGCACAACATTTGCAGCCCTCTGGTACTAAATCTGTAGAAAATGAGGACTCAAAGATCAAGGCCAAAGATCAAGAGGATAGGAGATGGTGGTGGGGCTTGATGTGGGAGGAGGGGATAGGAGGGAGACAAGACAGGTTCGGGAGGCGGGGATGAGCTGGGCTGGTTTTGGGATGCAGTTGTGGGGAGGGGTGATTTTGAAGCTTGTGAAGTCCACATTGATAGCATTGGGCTGCAGGGTTCCCAAGCAGAATATGAGGTGCCCTTCCTGCAACCTTCGGGTGGCATCATTGCGGCACTGCAGGAGGCCCAGCATGGACATGTCATCTGAGGACTGCGAGGGAGAGTTGCTTAGTGTGAAGTGAGCATAGGTGATGTGCAAAGCGGTCCCCAAGCCTCCGCTTGGTTTCCGTGATGTTGAGGAGGCCACAATGGGAACAGCGGATGCAGCTACCACATTAGTGGCGCCGATACAGTCATCAATGTAACGGAGGAAGAGGTGGGGTTTAGGGCCAGTGTAGGTATGGAAGAGGGATCGTTCCATGTAACCTACAAAGAGGCAGGCATAGCTTGGGCCCATGTGGATACCCTGGCCACCCACTTTGTCTGTAGGAGGTGGGAGGATTTGAAAGAGAAGTTTTAGTTTTCAAGGACCGCAACTCCACCACCCCCCCCCCCCCCGCCCCCCACCCCCCGCAGTGGTCGAAAACACCCTCGACCGGGTCACCCGCATTTCCCACAACTCACCCCTCACCCCTTCTGCCATCTGCACTCTGACCCCACCACCAAAGACATTTTTTCCCTCCCCACCCTTAGGTGACTCCCTTTTGCACTCCACACTCCCCCCCCCAGCACCCCGTACACGCGGCACTTGTTACTGCAACTGCAGGAAGTGCTTCACCTGTCTCGATACCTCCCCCCTCACCCCCATCCCAGGCCCCAAGAAGAAATTCCACATCAAGCAGATGTTCACCTGCACATCTGCTAATGTGATATACTGTATTCGCTGTTCCCATTGTGGCCCCCTCTACATCGGGGAAACCAAGCGGAGGCTTCGGGACCTTTGCAAGTCACCGATGCACGAAAGAACTGCACCTACCAGTTGCGAACCGTTTCACCTCTCCCTCCCAATACTCAGATTACATGTCCATCCTGGGTCTCCTGCAGTGCCACCTGAAGATTGCAGGAGCAGCGCCTCATATTCCGCTTGGGAACCCCGCAGCTCAGTGGTATCAATGTGGACTTGACAACCTTCAAAATCTCCCCTCCTGCTCCCGCAACCCAAAACCAACCCACCTATTCCATCCTGCCACCTCAAGCCCCACCCCCACCCCCACCTCCTACCGACTAACCTCTTCCCGCCCCCTTGACCTGTTCGTCCTATCTGGACTGCCCTGTCTGCTCCCTAACTTCCCACCTGCACTCCATCCCTGCCTCTTTGACCTGTCTGTCTCCTGTCCACCTATCTTTTCCTTTACCCAACTTCTATCCGCCTCCCGCTCTCTCCCTATTTATTTCCGAACCCCCCCCTCCCTCCCCCATTTCTGAAGAAGTGTCTAGGCCTGAAACGTCAGCCTTCCTGTTCCTCTGATGCTGCTTGGCCGGCTGTTTTCATCCAGCTCTGCACCTTGTTACCTCAGAAAGAAAATCTCACTGGCCCTGACCAGTTTTTCAATTCCTCTCACAAGGGAAGTACCAGAGGGTTGGAGAACAGAATGTGGTTTGACTTATCAAGATAAATGCAAAACTATTCAATTCCAGTGGAGGTTTGAGATGCAGTGTTGATGTTTGTTCTTTGTAGTAGCCTGGCCTTAACTTGTCCTGTGGTGAGATGTAATTTGAGGGGGATGCTGTGCTTTTTTTTTTCTCGTTTTGGTACGGTATGTGTTACTTGACCTTGTCAGCCTATTTTATAGAGTCATAGTCGTACAGCGTGGAAATGGGCCCTTAGGTCCAACATAATCCCAAACTAAACTAGTCCCAACTGCCTCTTCGTGGCCCATATCCCTCCAGCCTTGTCCTATTTATTAACCTCGATCAGGTCACCTTTCATCCCCCTTTGCTCCAGTGAAAAAAGTTCCAGCTGACCCAACCTTCCTTTATCACTGAAACCTTCCATGCTCAGCAACGATCTGGTAAATTTCTTCTGTGCCCACTCTTGCTTAAAAATATCCTTCCTATAATAGGGCAACTGTAAATTTGTACTGTAGAAATCTTCAAGACGAGAAAAACATAAAAGCAAATAAAGCAGGAAATGAAGGGATCAAATTGTAGTTCAGGAAGTGGAAAAATGGAAGTGGCTTGAGTGCAGCATGTTCTGGACTAACATGCACTGTAGTTCTGAAAGGGCATTGCACCGGTGTGAGTGGAAAGTTGTAGATGAAATAGTGACTTGAATCTTCATATACGCTCTCTGTCCAATTGATGTTGGAAACTCCTTCATGTTTCTAATGACGAATCCCAGGGATCGCTGCTGTTGTCTAGCTGATAGCCAGCCTTCAAACTGTTTCAAAGAGGAAAAGAACAAAGAAAATTACAGCACAGGAACAGGCCCTTTGGTCCTCCAAGCTTGCGCCATTCCAGATCCTTTATGTAAACCTGTCGCCTATTTTCCAAGGATCTGTTCCCTTTGCTCCCTGCCCATTCATGTTTCTGTCTAGATACATCTTAAATGACGCTATTGTGCCGCCTCGAACGCCTGCGTTGACAACGCGTTTCAGGCACCCACGACTCTCTGCATAAAGAACTTTCCACTCATATGCCTTCAACTTTTCCCCTCTCACCTTGAAATTGTGACGTCTAGTAATTGAGTCCCCCCACTCTGAGATAGAAAGCTTCTTGCTCTCCACCCTGTCTATACTTCTCATGATTTTGTCGACATCAATCAGGTCCCCCCCTTCAATCTCCGTCTTTCTCATGTAAATAATCCCAATCTACTCAACCTCTGTTCAGAGCTAGTGCCCTCCATACCAGGTAACATCCTGGTGAACCTCCTCCGCACCATCTCCAAAGCATTCACGTCCTATTGGGAATGTGGCGACCAGAACTGTACGCCATATTCCAAATGTGAACCCAAGTCCCATAAAACTGTAACATGACGTGCCAACTCTTATACTTGATACCCCGTCTGATGAATGAAAGCATGCCGTATGCCTTCTTGACCACTCTATTGACCTGCGTTGCCACCGTCTGGGTGCAATGGACCTGAACACCCAGATTTCTCTGTGCATCCATTTTCCCCAGGGCTTTTCCATTTCCCGTACAGTTCGCTCTTGAATTGGATCTTCCAAAATGCATCACCTTGCATTTGCCCGGATTGAACTCCATCTGCCATTTCTCCTCCTAACTCTCCAATCTGTCTATATTCTGCATTCTCCAACAGTCCCCTTGGCGATCCGCTACTATCTGTTTTGCATCGGTTTTGCACAAAACTAGATTTCTGTTCTATTTTTGCAAGTTAATTGTTTCAAATTAGTTGCTGTTCTTTGTAAATCACAATCATGAATGCACATCCAAGCAGTGGGGAGAGGGGGAGAATGGATTTTTTGACGTCATGAAGTCTGAGATTTGTTATAATCCGCAAATATTGTCATGATAATTTTTAAAATTCACGAGCATGTCATTGATGTTGCTTTCTTGGGCTGCATTTGCTATCCATCCAGAATTGCTGTTGAGAAGGTTGTGGAGAATTGGCCTGTTGAATAGCTGCAATGCACGTGGTATGAATATATTAATGAAATACTGAGGACAGGAGATGAATTGCTTTTACTCAGTGGAAATGAAGTAACAGTCATACAGTTCCAGATCAGGATTCTGCTGATTTTGACAGGGAACATGCAGATTCTGGAGCTGCTGTTCAAATATTTTTGGGTGGTAGGGTTCACACAATTATCAGGTACTGTGGAAGGAGTTTGATGAATTGGTGCATTGTCTCGTTGTAACTCCCCATCTCAAACAACAGTTCATTGTCGATCCATTGTTAATTGTAAATTTTCAGTTCGACCGAAAGGAAAAACAGTATTGAGGGATATGGACCAAAGGCAATATGGAGGTAGGCCGCAATTAAGTTATAATCTCATTGGATGGTAGAAAGTGTTTGAAGGTTTGAATGGCCTACCTGTTTTCCTATATCCTTACGTAAGAAGGGGGATCAATCAGTGGGATGATTTGACTGCATTGCTGTCGTTTATCGATAGTGTTGTCGGAGTCGCACTCGTTCAGCTGAGTGAAGAGTATTTCATTGACACCCAGATTTGGAGTTTATCGGCAGTGGACAGATGTTGAGAAGTCCAAAGTGAGTTACTTGCTGTAGAATCTATTGTCTCTGATCTACGGTTCCAGTCACATTGATGAACACAGATCCAAGAACACTTCAGCAGAGGAACAAACCCTTTGGCATGCACTGTTGTGCTAAACATGATGCCAAATTTAGCTAAAGCCTTCTGAATGTCCTTGATTCATATCCCTACATTCCTTGTATATTCATGTACGTATATAAAAGTGTCTTAAACGGCCCTATTGTATCTGCTTCCACAGCCACCCCGGCAGTGCTTTTCAGACTCCTACCACTCTCTGTATATAAGAATTGTCTCTGACATCTCCTTTGAACTTTCCCCCTCTCACCTTAAGTACATGCCCCCAGTTTTAGACATTTCACATCTGGGAGAAGGGTTACAGTCAGAATCTGTCCATGCATGTCATAAATTTGTAAACCTCTATCAAGTCTTCCCTCAACCTCTGCCACTGCAGAGAAAACAGCCTGAGTCTTTCCAGCCTCTCCTTTCTAGCTCAAGCCCTCAAATCCAGGCAACCTCTTTTGCACCCTATTCAAAACCTCCACGTCCTTCCTGTAACATGATGACCAGAATTGGATACAATTCTTAAGAGTGCAATACTTAAGGCCTAACCAAAGTGTTCTAAAGCTGGAACATGACATCCTGATTCTTGTGCTCGATTCCCGAACTAATAAAGGCAAGCATGCCATGCGTCTTCTTTGCCACTCGATCAAATTGTGTGGCCCCTTTCGGGGAGCGATGAACTGAATCCCAAGATCCCTGTATACACAAATGCTGCTCAGGGTCCTGCCATTAACTGTATATTTTTCCTTAACATTTAATTTCCCAAAGTGGAGCACTTCACACTTAATGGATTAAAATTCACTTGCCATTTCTGCAACGGATCTGTATCCTTCTGTATCCTTTTATGACTTTCTACCCTCACTACCACTCTACCAATCATTCTATCGTCTAAAAACTTACTAACCCATCCATCTATCTTGTCACCTCAGTCATTTTATATATATACCACAACAGCAGAGGTCCCCGTACAGATCCCTGCAGAACACAATAGTCCTGGATCTGCAGCCTAAAAAGCACGTTTCCACCACCACCCTCTGCCTTCTCTGGGCAAGCCAGTTGTGAATCCAAGCAGATAATTGACCACGGACCCCATGGATCTTAATCTTCTGGATGATCCTACGGTGAAGCACCTTGTTGAAAGCCTTGCTAACATCCATGTCAACAATATCCACCACTCTACCTTCAATGATCACATTAGTTACCTCCTCAAAAAATTCAATCAAGTTAGTAAGACATGACCTGCCCTGCACAAAGCCATGCTGACTGTCCCTAATTGGGCAATGCTGTTCCAAATACAGGTAAATACAATCCCTAAGAATTCTCTCCAATAGCTTCCAAATGAATGATGAGAGACTCTCTAGTCTATAGTTTCCTGGATTGATCCTATTTACCTTCTTGAACAGAAGAAGAACATTTAGCAACTTGCTCGTCCTCCAGTACCCCTCCAGTGGCTACCAAGGATACAAAGATATTGCTGAATACCCCGACAATCTCCTCTCTCACCTCGCTCAAAATCCTTGAGTAGATACCATTGGGTCCTGAGGACTTATCCACCTTAATGCTCTTTCTTGATCTCAAAATGCTGTTGTCATATGAGCATGCTCCACACAAATCCCATTATCCTCCACACCCTTCGCCTGAGTGAATAGTGATGCACAGTCCTCATTTCGGATCTTGCCCATATCCTCTGCTTCCGTACACAAGTTCCCTCCTTTATCCTGAATGGTCCTACTTTCTCACTATTTATCCCCTTGTTTTTGATGTATGCATCGAATGCCTTGGGATTTCCTTTAACCCTCCTTGCCAAGGTCATTTCATCACCCTTTCTTTTTTCTGCTTTCTTTATGTCGGCCCTGTTCGATTTTAGCTTCCAAAACCTGACATATTTCTGTTTTTTGCCCATTTGACTAACTTCACAACCTCCCCAATTATCCAAGGGTCTTTTACCTTGCCATCCTTGTCCTTCCTCCTTCCTGATCCTAAACTCATAAGCAGGCCTTTAAACAATTCCCATGTGGCAAATGTGACAGCTCCCCCCAATTAACACTCCCCAGCTCCTACCTAAAATTGATATAATTTACTCTCCCCCAAGGTCCTGACTTATCCTTCTTCATAGCAATCTTAAAATTGAAGGAGTTGTGATCACTATTTCCAAAATGCTTTCCCACCCTTCTCACCAGTTACCTGACCAGGACAAAGTCCAGCATGGCCCATCTTCTCTCCATATACTGTGTCAAGAAACTCTCTTGGATAGACTAAACAAATTCAGCCTCATTTAAACTCTTGTTGTAAGGGAGTCCCAGTCAATACCGTGGAGGTTAAATTCACTGACTGTGACAACTCTGAGTTAGTGCATCATTTCACAAGCTGCCTACATATTTGTTCCTCAGTGTGTCAGTGGCAACAGGGGAGCAGGCTATTAATTTAATCTGATCAGAGTGATTGTGTCTGTCTTAATTTTGAACGCGACCTCTATTGCCTCAGTGGGCAAGCCCTCCAGAATATCCTTTCTAGGTACAGATGTAATATTTCCCACAGGTTAGGAGAGCACCTCCTTCTTTTACCTTCCCCTCTATCTTGTCGAAAACAATGAAACCCTGGAACATTGAGCAACCAGTCCGGTCTCTGTCTCAACCAAACCCATGTAATGGCCTCAACATCAGAGTCCCATGTACTGATCCAGGCTCTAAGCTCATTTGCCTTAGCTATAATACTCCTTGCAGTGAAAGAAACATAGGTCAGCTTGTTTGTGCCATCATGTTCATGTACCTGTGTCTGACTGCCATTCTTTTCTGATTTATTGGTCCTAACATGTACCTGCTATCAATTCATCGACTTGTGACCTGCTGCTCTCGTTTCCAGCTGCCTGCCAGCCTTTAAATCATCCTAAGTAGCACTAGCAAACCTCCGTGTGAAGATATTTGTTCCCGTTCAGTTCAGGTGCAACCCATCCCTCTTACACAGGTCACCCCTTGCCGAAGAAGTGGACCCAGTTATCCATGAACTTGAAACCCTGGCCCCTGTACCAGCTCCTTAACCATGCATTCATCTCACCTATCTTTGTATAATTTAGCTCACGAACATGTGGCTCTGGTAGTAACCCAGTAACTATTACCCTCTAGGCCCTGCCTTTCAGCCTCTTTGCTAACTCCTTGTACACAGTCCACAGGATCACATCCCTCTTTCTTCCTACGTCATTGGTACCAATGTGGACAATGGCCTCTGGCTGCTCACCCTCCCCCTTAAGAATTTGTTGCAACCACTCAGAGATGTCCTTGACCTTTGCACCAGGGAAGCAACACACAGCCCTGCTGTCTCAAATGTGGCGACAGACACCATGCCCCCAACGAATGGGCCTCCAACCACAATCACTCACTTGGATTTGCCTGACCCTGTTCCACAGCAGGGCGGTTTGTACCACGGACCTGGCTACTGCTGATTAGATAACTGACCCAGTTTAGTTTTAGATCAGTGTTAACCTTGATGAAGTGGATAGCCAAGCACCTCAGTAGTCTACAATACAGGAGAATTAAATTCTTAAGCTCACGGATTCTGTGACAGTCAAAGAGAAGCAGTGAATTTTTCTGACCTCATTTCCAACACCTGGCCCATAGCCCTGCATGGCTTGGATAGCACTTGTACATTTAAAAATAAATGTAAGGATGATGTTCAGGTAAGGACATGGAATTTTGTGATATGGTCATATTCTCTCTTGTTGGAGCTGATTGCTGCTTAGCACTTGTGTGGTGCAAATGTTACTTATCATTTATCAGGCCCAGCCTGATCGTTGTCCAAGTCTCACTGTATTTTCTCATTGTTGATTTCACTGTTGGAAAAGTCATGAATTCTGCTGGACACCTGGACAATATTCAATGAACATTCATGTCTCCAATTTGGTTCAAATGAAGACATGACTTCAACCAGTGCAGGTATCCAGTGAATGCCACTGACTCAATTTTCTATTCCTCTGCTTCACACCACATTCAATCAGAAGTTGCCTTGGTGGAAATGACAGATTGCACTTTCCTTCCTTTTCAAGCTCAGGATCGCTGATCATATTTGTGGTAACTCCTGAATGAGGTTACGAGAAGTGTGGCATGACGAAAAGTAAACTGAACCTTAGTGTGCAGCTGTTTGACAGCACGGTCATCCAGATGTTGCATTACTTTGCTGATGATTGAGAATACATTGAGGCCATAATTGGTCAGCACAATTTGTCTGACTATTACATGATAGGTCATCTTTCTCTGAAATGTGAGTGTCGCAAGTGTTTAAAAATGTACTGGAAAACATTTACTGTTGGTGTGCTGACCTTGGGGCACATTGTTCCAATACAGTTTGTCAGATGCTGCCAGGTGCCATGGCATTTGCAGTATCCAGAACATTCAGTCTTGTCATTGCATGAAATAACTTGAATTGCGTGTAAGTTAAGATCTGTGATGCCTCCTCAGGATGAGGGCAAGAAGATCATCCAGACTGATGCTATGAATGGTTTCATCTGCCTCTTCACCTTTTGTTCGTAACATCTTGTAATAACTGCCATGTAGCCTGATGAGAAACGAAAGCTCATCTTGATTCATTTGCATTCGAAGGTGCCTATTTTTCCCAAACAAAAGGACCCATCACTGAGCGGGAAGTATGGAGAATGTTATAGACATCAGTGGTGAGATAATGGTGGATCTTGACCAGAAAACCATTGTTGTGTTGGTGAAATGCAAACAAAAATCTATATGATGTAAACTTTATTCTCAGCTAATCCCTTTCTCAAAAGACAGATTCTGATGTCGGTAACTGGAAAACCTCCATGGTTGGAGGACGAGAAGCCGTATCCAATTGAAGCAGCAGAGGCTTTTGCGATGACTGTGGAAACCACTGCTTATGCCTTGCTTCAAGCATTGTCAAGGAATGATATTGACTATGCAACACCGATTGCGAGGTGGCCAACGATGCAACAGAACTATGGTGGTGGATTTCACTCGACGCAGGTAAATGCTTGAGATCACAACAGCAGGCATTCAGATATTTCCATTGATCATGTTACTAACTGGTGGTTGTTGCAGTTTGCAATCAAACTGGACACTGCATTTTCATCTGCAGGTTTGGTGCATTGGCACAAATACCAGTTCTTCAATGGTGTTAATCCTTTGTTAAATTCTTACATGCACTTTGACTGTGCATCACTTTTCCTTTTGGCATTGTCCTTGAAAAGTACCTGTTTCTGTAAACCTTCACTTGCTTGTCACAGGATCATTGAGGGACAGCATAATAGAGTGCCATGGCAATGGAACAGACCCTTCAGCAAATTGTATGTGCCCTCACAAGATGCAAGTCCCGAACTATTCTCATCACATTTCCCAGCACTCGACCCAGAGCCTTGTTTGCCTTGGCATCGCAAATGCCCAATCACAGACTTGTTAAATGTTATCATGCTTTCTGCCTCTACCACCCACACAGTCGGTGCGTTCCACATTCTCACCACAGTTTGGGTGCAAAAACAAGTAAGTTTCCTCAAGAGATAGTAGGAACTTGCCAATGCTGGAGAATCTGAGAGAGCAAGGTGTCGAACTGGATGAACACAGCGAGCTGAGCAGCATCAGAGAAGCAAGAAAGCTGACGTTTCAGATCGAGACCCTTCTTCAAAAATGGGGGAGGAGAAGGGGATTCTGTAAAAAATAGGGAGAAGTGCGGAGGCAGATAGAAGATGGATAAAAGAGAAGATAGGTGAACTGTCCCGTGCTGTCCACTCACTGTCCCCTGCTCCAGAATCATAGAATCAGAGAATTCTACAGAATTGAACAAGCACTTCATTCCATTGTGTCTGTAACCACTGAAGCCACACTAAGTTGACATTCGGCTCATGTTCTAGCAATAGGCCAATTGCCTTGAATGTTATTTCATTTTACGTGCTGAACCAACCCTTTTTCTTTAATGTGAAAAGATTATCCACCTCAACTGAAGTCCCAGACAATGAATTCCAACCCCCCAGCACCTTCTGGGTGTCTTTTCTTTCCTGAAATTCCTTCTGAGCTTTTAGCTTAAATGTATGTATCTCTTCCTCTCCCACCACCGCCCCCCGACCGACCCTATTATGGACCTTCTTTTTACCTCGCCCCTACCCATATTAATCTAAACAATTTTTTCAGGACCTCCTTCAACCTTCTCCACGCGAAAGAAAACAAGCCAACCTTATCCAGATAAAACAGTGATGCTAGATACAATGGGAACTGCAGATGCTGGAGAATCCAAGAGAACAAAGTGTGGAGCTAGCTGAACACAACAGGCCAAGCAGCATCTCGGGAGCACAAAAGCTGATGTTTCAGGCCTAGACCTTTAATCAGAGATCGGCAACAGTGATGCTGCCTGGCCTGCAGTGTTCCTCCAGCTCCACACTGTGTGATCTCAGACTCCAGCATTAGCAGTTATTGCTAACGCAAACTTATCCAGACTCTCCATTGAGTTAAAATGCTTCACCCCCTCAGAACATCCTGATGAATGTCCTCCACACATGCTCAAATGCAAACACCTCCTTTCTATAATGGAGAGACTAGAACTGCACTGAGCACTTCAGCTGGGGCCTAACCAAAGTCCTGTACAGCTCTTGAGCCATGTGCTTTCTGAACTGTCCTTTTAAGCTGCCATTCCATGTTCAGGAATCTGTGGACAAGCACCCCAAGATCACACCATTCCTCTGATCTTCCTAGTGTCCTGGCATTTCTTTGAATGATTCCTTGCCTTGTTAGTTTGTCCAAATTGCCTTATTGATCAGGGTTAACATTCCATCTACCGTTGACCTGCCCATTTGACCAATCTGTAACTTTGGATTCAACTTGCTGTATTTTCCTGGACCCCCCGAGCTTTACCTTCTTTGCCACGCTCCCATTTGGGACCCTGTCCAAGTCTTTGCTGAAATCTATTTTCATTACATCAACTCCCATCTGCACACTCCGTCACCTCTTTGAAAGAATCATCTAAGTTTGTGAGGCGTGACCTCCCTCTGACAAAGCTATGCTGACGGTCGCTGATCAGACCCCACTTCTTGAAATGGAAATTAAGTCTGCCGTTCAGAATTTTCTCCAATATTTTCCTCTCTACTGATGTCATACTCACCGGTCTGTAATACTCTGCTTTATGTTTGTCACGCATTTTGATAAGTGGAACTATGTTACCTGTTCTCCAGTCCTTTGGTACTTTTGAAATTTCTGTATGAGGGCGAGTGGAATGTTTTCTCTCATCTCCCTGGGCATCGTGGCATACACCTCATCCAAACCTGGGATTTGTCCAATTTTAAATTCACCAAAACACCTAACATCTCCCCAGTCTCTGTTAATTCTGTCCGAGAATTGTGTGCTCCATCTCACATGTAAAAGCTGATGTGAAATTCTCGTTTAACACCTGACATTGCCCTCCAGTTCAAACCATTCATTTGCCTCTTCATCCCTAATGAGACCTGGTTTTCCCTGGTTTTTCTCTTTCCCTCTGAGACACTTGTAGAAGATTTTGAGATTCTCCCTCATCCTAATCTTGGTCACCAGCGTTCTGTTGCCCTGTATTTGTTCTCTGAATTGCTATGACGAGATGCCCCTGCACACTATACATCATCATCATGGTGGTTTCTCGCAGATATGGATGACACTCTGCCACTCTCAGGCTGAACTGATCGCCGGCTGTACAGACCGATGCAGCTACCGTCGGCTCTGTTGCACTCGGGGCAGAAGGCAGTCGTGGGAAGGGGTGAGGGAGGTGTTGGTGTGGCTGCATGGCTTCCGCTGCTTCCAAAGGCAAGCCTCAAACTGTTTGATGCCTTCCCAGGTGCTCTTCAGGCTTTAGGCCGTCTGAGACCGGCGATTCCCAGGTGTCTGCAGGAATGTCGCATTTCACCATTGAGGACTTGAGTTTATCACCGAGTGCTTCCTCTGCACATCTGGGTCTCGCCTGCTTTTTTGAAGCTGGGATGAGAACATGCGGAGAGTCTCGTGTCAGTCATAGAGATGAAGTGTCCAGCCCATTGTAGCTGATCGAGGATGGTCAGTGCCTCAGTGCTGGGGATGTTGGCCTGGTTGACGTTAGTGCGTCTCCAGGGACTCTTGTTCCCTTGATGACTGTTATACACCTCCCTTTTCCTTTTTATCTGGTCAAAGAACAAAGAAAATTACAGCACAGGAACAGGCGCTTCGGCCCTCCAAGCCTGCGCCAGATCCTATTGAAAGTAGCGTGTTGATGCATTTGTGTAATGATTGTGTTTTGTTTGAGCCCTAACACTCAAAGCAGTGTAAGAATGTCTTTGTGCAGCAGGCAAGGTGTCATGAGATTGAGCCTTCATACACTTGCAAGATGTTGAAAATTTGCCATTATTTATTAAAACACTGATAAATTTCCATGATCAACATTTCTGTTACACTGCAATGATTATCCCGTGGCATGTAAAATCAGAAAGATACGATAAAATGAGACTGGGTCATGCCCTAGTCTTGCGGAGTTGGGTCAGCATGCAGGGAGAATGTTTGCATTTCATGCATGTGGAAGTACTGAAATATTTCCATGAATCTAAAAGTCACTTTTCCCTTCATTGAAGGACACAATCATTGCCTTGGAAGCTTCATCATGATACGACATTGCATTTCTGAAGAGGGAAGAAGAAATCAACATGCAAATTCAATTCCATGTTTTTGGAAGTCCCATTGAGAACACGATTCATGTGCGCCGGCATAATGCTCTGACCGAGAAAGAATCGAAGGTGAGTTTGTAGTTTGGAAGATCGCAGCAATTTATGCATCAACTTGTTCATCAATAATGTTCCATTGCTTTCAAACTGCATTTTCCACTCTGCAAGATAATAACTGTTAGAACAAGCAACAGGATGGGTAGATGGGCTTTGGGGAATGCAATGGCACAAAACCCAATCCATTCGACAACATATTTCAGATATGTCGACAAATTAAATATTCCAGCAGAGGGATAAAACAAGGAAGATGAGAGTGAGGAGGCAAGAGTTCTGATGACAAAAGAACACGAACTTACCTTTATCCATTTGAGCAAAAAAGCAGGCACTCAAACAAATAATCAGCTAACAATGCACATGTGCAACAGAGGCTACAGGGGGACGAAGAATGCCGAATTGTTGTCATGCGTATTGCTGAAAGGGTGATTGAAACAGATTCTGTGGTAAATTTGAAGAAATACAGATAATGCATCTCAGGATGTTGGAGAAAGAACATTTATTGACTGAGGCAAATTGTATTGCCCTTTTCAGGAGTTATTTGGGTCATAATGAATTCAAAGACTTTCTTCTGTGCTGAAAGCTTTAGCTTAGTTGCAGCTGGATCACAATTTCTGTTCCTGGTAGTATTTAGCAAACTATTAAAAGTGAATGTCACTGCACAGAATTCCAAACATGACTGCAATCGGTAGAGAAAATATCCAGGGGGTGTGATGAGTTGTATCCTCTCATGTTGAACAATGCAGCTACAGATACAATGGAGGCACTGATGATAATCTTCCAAGAATCCTTAGATTGTGGAAAATTCTCAGAGGATTGAAAGATTGTGAACAGAACACCATTATTCCAAAGATAGTTGGACAAAATAGTAAGCAAGTGTTGCCAATTTAGGTCAACCTGGGTAGATGTTCATGCCGGCAATGAAAGATGAAATAACAGGGTACTGAGTGTGCTATAACATCCTACAGAGTTAACATCCTTTCATAACGGGGAAATAATACTTGACAAACTTGCTACAGTGCTTTGAGAAGGAAACAAACATTACTGATGAAGGACCACCAGTTGACATTGAGATTTCAACAAAGCATTTGATAAGCTACAGCTCGTAAGGTGTCTCAAAAGAAAAGAGCCCATGCGTTCAAGGGTAGTATGTTCGGATGGACGGAGGACTGCATCGTAAATAGAAGTAGAGACGTAGCAGCAGGATGGTAACTTACAAGTCATGTACGGCCACAGAGCGAGTGCTGGGGAGGCCGTACACCTCATGTTGACTGGGTTGATTTCGGAAATGGCGGAGGGGATTGCTATGCTTAGGAAAGTTGGGCTACATTCATTGGAGTTTATAAGATTGAAAAAAACTTATTTTTTCGACATTTAAGATTCTTAAGAGGCTTGATAGTGTATATCCGTAGAGATTACTCCCATTTGTGAAAGATTTTACGACCAGAGGCCACATTTTCAAATTGGTTGCCTATTAATTCAGGGAAGAATTACTTCTTTCAGGTTGTAGCAATCTATTGAACACTTTAGCCAAGAAGATTTTCGAGGTAATGCCATTAATCATATGCTAGGTTGTAACGGCCAGGTTAATTGTTAAATCAAGAAACAATGATAATGAGAAAAGGGTCTACGCCTGAAACGTCAGCTTTTGTGCTCCTGAGATGCTGCTTGGCCTGCTGTGTTCATCCAGCTTCACACTTTGTTATCTTGGATTCTCCAGCATCTGAGCTTCCCATTATCAGTGATAATGAGAAAAGGGTAGTCTTTACAGCTATGCTTAGGAAAGTTGGGCTACATTCATTGGAGTTTATAAGATTGAAAAAAATCTCATTTTTTCAACATTTAAGATGCTTCAGAGACTTGATAGTGTATATCCGTAGAGATTACTCCTATTTGTGAAAGATTTTACGACCAGAGGCCATATTTTCAGATTGGTTGCCTATTAATTTAGGGGAAGAATTACTTCTTTCAGGTTGTAGCAATTTATTGAACACTTGAGCAGAGAAGGTTTTAGAGGTAATGCCATTAATTATATGCTCGGCTGAGATGGCCAGGTTAATTTTTAAATCAAGGAACAACCACAATGAGAGAAGGGTAGTCTTTACAGTGGAAGATACTTCAAGGATCCCCTTATTACTACAGAACACAGGGAGGAATTAAACACATCACTACCACACCATCACTACCATTCGAGAAGTAGCAATAGACAATCTAATGGAGTAAAAGCAGATTAGACTCTTTGCCGTGATGGTTGACTTTCTAAGATTCTAAACAATGAGCTTCAGAGTCGGTGTATGCATTGATTGTAATTTCCCAAAAAGGTTTAGATTCTAGAGAAGCATCCGAGGGCTGGAAAAATGCTGATGTGACGTCCCTATTGAAAAAGGAGAGAGGCAAAAAGAAGATAACTACAATCGAAACAGACTGACATCTATTGTTGGAAATATGTGGCAATCAACTATGAAGAAAATAATAGCAGAACATTTGGAAAATCAGAATCTAATCAAACAGAATCACCATAGCCTGCTGAAAGAGAAATTATGTCTGGCTAATTTGTTTGGGTTTTTGGAGGAAGTTTTGGAAGGAGAATTAATAGAGGAAAACCAGTAAATGTGTTGTGTTTGGACTTGGAGAAAGCATTTGAGAATGTACTCAAAAGTAATAAGCTGAGAGCTGAGGTTTTGAAGGTAGTATATTGCTTTGGATCAGTATGCTTTGCACGTTCTGGAAGGAGAGATGACATCTCGAGTGAAATGCACCAAGTGAATATATATTTTGGGGAACTTGGTGGCAATGCGGTAAGTCAGTGCAGAGTGTAAGAGGTGCCATTTGCTTGCTTTTTTTGCCTGATAGTTTGTAAGCATTTTTTTTTGAGACAGGGTAAATTGAAGCCAGAATCAAGGACCCGGAGGGTGAACCAGGCTCATTCGTTGGTGATCGCTTCTGGTTTAAGAATCTATTATCGGTAGCTTTCAGATTGCAAGTAAATCGGAGAAATATTTACAGGCTACAAACTAAAAGACCAGAATGTTTTCAAATCAAATTAAGATCGAAGTAGTTGAAATGGAGATGCCAGGCCAGACGATGATTTATACCTACGTGACGGGGTAGTGGTCAGACCCCATACTCCAGCTCAGGGTTAATGAACTGGAATCTCAGTTTTTACCAATCAACAAATCATGTGGGGGACAGTTACCAGGGAATGCTGTGCCTCAGGAGGCAGTCACACACCTTAGATTAACTAGCTGAAACTCGGTCAGTGGCCAGAGACGTGAGACTGTGACAAAGAACAGGGCAGGTGGAAGGATCCAGGATGTAGTGCAGAAGGAACCTTGGCCTTTGATCTTATCTAACAGGTTTGAGATTCTTTCTTCCTGTGTGGATGAGAGTGCAGGGTATAGGGAAGATGAGTAAACTGACTGTAGCACTGTGGTACAGGGGGACATTCCAGAGGAGATAAAAAGTGAAATGTAGTTATAATCAGAGGTAGTATAGTTAGGGGAATGAACACTGTTGGTTGTGATGAGGATCGAGAGTCTCGAAAGTAGTGTTGCCTGCCTGGTGCCCAGGTTCAGGATATTCCATCTCGGCTACAAAGGAACTTGAAGTGGGAGGAGTAGAAATCCAGCTATCGTGGTCCACACAGGTACCATTGATATGGAAGAAAGAGGAAAGAGGTTCTGCTGAGGGATTATGAGCGCCAAGGTGCTGAGGTGAGAAAGCAGAACCAGAATGGTAATAATCTCTGGATTACTATCTGAGCAATTTGGCACGGTGTGAGCATAATTTATAGATGTAAATGCATTGTTCAAATGGTGGCATGGCAGAAATGTGTTTGAATTCATGGGACATTGGCATCGGTACGGGGAAGGAGGGAGTTGTTCTGGTGGTATCGGCTCGACGAGAATCATATTGGGACAAGTCTCCTGGCAAAATACAGAGCAAGGTCTCGGGGTAGGGCGCTAAAATAAAATGCCTGGAGTGGGTGAGCGCAGTTGCATGGAAAATTATGGAAAAAGTTAGAAGCTGGTAAGTGCTCAGCAAAGTTTCCAGAGCAAGTAACAGGACAAAAAGTTTGGAAATGTTCATGACTCTCACTTCAGGTGCAGCAGATAAGAAGGGTGGCTGTAAATGCCAGACTGAAGATGTTGTATTTAATTGCAGGGAGTGTATGAAACGAAGTGAATGAGTTTGTGGTGCGCATTGAAATTGACAGATACATCACTCTGGGTATCACAGAGACAAGGTTGTTAGGGGTAAGTGTTAGGAACGAAATATCCAATGATTCATGTCCGATAGAAAGAACAGGCAAATGGACAGAGATAAGGAAGTGTGGAACTGGATGAGCAGAGCAGGCCAAGCAGCATCTCAGGAGCACAAAAGCTGACGTTTCGGGCCGAGACCCTTCTACTTCTGTGTGTTCATCCTACTGTGTTCATCCAGCTCCACACTTTGTTACCTTGGATTCTGAAGCATCTTCAGTTCCCATTCTGTCTGATACAAATGGACAGAGATGCCAGGGTTGGCTTGTCCGTAAGAAATGAGGTCGCGCTGAAGGAACCACAGCTCTTGTGCTTGTTTATTAATGACTTGGAGGAAAGAGGTGCATGTGCTGTGGCTAAATTTGTAGATGACTCAAAAATATTTTGAAAGACAAGGCATGACAGAGAAACAGAGATTTACCAGGATGTTCCTTGGATTGGAATGTATTAGCTACAAGGAGGGTTTGGTGGAAATGTTGTATCATGATAAATGCAATGAGATCAACAATGACCTCACAGAATGATGGAGGAAATTCAATGGGCCAAGTTACTTTTTTAGTGAGTCTTCTTGTTTGACAATGCATTCATAAGGGTGTTTTTTTTCCTCTCTTGAATGAAATGTGAAAATGAAATGGATACACTTCCTTTTCATCTGGGAATAAATAATTGTTCTGAACGATTTCCATTGACTAATAGCAATCTGACAAGCATCACAATGTAAAGAGATTTTTAGCTTCTTTTTAATTGTCAAGTTATTCTTTGGAATTAATTGGGCATATATTATTTGCATCTCAGGAAGTATGTTCATCTCTGCACCTCAAAAAGTGCTCTGTTGTATGACAACAGCTTTTTAAAGATCACTTCAATGGTTGTGATTTTCAGTTGCCATGACACACATTAGATTACATTGTTGGCCAATCTGTCCATGATGATTTCATTATCTTACGTTTCAAACAGACAAGGAAATATTGGTGATGCAATGATGAGTTTGATTCTCAAATATAATTGCTGTTATAGTTTCCACTTGGAAGAAAGATTCACATCAAATTGACTGGTCAAGGAAATGGGACACTGACTGTGAGTACTTTGAATGTTCGAGTTATTCCTAAAATGAAAGTCATGACCTTGATGATTTTCCTTGCATGCAGATATGAAGAGCCTCTTGTAAAATATCCTCTAGGTTAGTGGTTCAGGCATAAAAGTGTTATATGTATATTTATGTATATACATGTACATGCGTAATCTGAAAAGAAAATGACGAGAAATCACTTGTTGCAAGGTGAGAATGAGTTATCCAGATGGTAAGACCTGCCAATGTTGGTGTCTGCGATAACACATTGTGGAGCTGGAGGAACACAGCAGGGCAGGCAGCATCAGAGGCTCAAGAAAGTTGAGGTTTTGGGTCAGGACCCTTCCTGAGAAATGGAGGGTGGAAGGGAGCTCAGAAACAAATAGCGTGGAGGGGGAGGAGGTGCTGGGGAAGGTAGGTGGGATGGTAATAAGTGAGTACTATCCAGATGAGTGAAATGGGATGCAGTGACTGAGTGAAGTGGGATGCAGCGACTGAGGGCAATGGGATGCAGCGACTGAGGGCAATGGGATGCAGTGACTGAGGGCAATGGGATGCAGTGACTGAGGGCAATGGGATGCAGTGACTGAGGGACATGGGATGCAGTGACTGAGGGACATGGGATGCAGTGACTGAGGGACATGGGATGCAGTGACTGAGGGACATGGGGTGCAGTGACTGAGGGACATGGGGTGCAGTGACTGAGGGACATGGGGTGCAGTGACTGAGGGAGATGGGATGCACTGACTGATGGAAATGGGATGCAGTGACTGAGGGAAAGAAGATGCAGTGACTGTGGGAAATGGCATACTGTGACTCAGGGTAATGGGATGCAGTGACTGAGGGGAATGGGATGCAGTGAGTTTTTGAATTTGAATACAGCGTCTGAGAGATACGGGAAACAGTGACTGATGGAAATGGGATGCAGTGACTGTGGGACATGGGATGCAGTGACTGAGTGAAATGGGCTGCAGTGACTGTTGGAAATGGGATGCAGTGACTGTGGTGAAGGAGATGCAGTGATTGAGTGAAATGGGATGCAGTGACTGAGTGAAATGCGAAGCAGTGACCGCCTTAAATGGGATGCAGTGACTGCGTGAAATGGGACGCAGTGACTGAGTGAAATGGGATGCAGTGACTGACTGAACTGGGATGCAGTGACTGAGTGAAATGGGATTGCCATGACTGTGGAAAGGAGATGCAGTGACTGAGGAAATGGGATGCAGTGACTGAGGGAAATGGGATGCAGTGATTGATGGAAATGGTATGCAGTGACTGAGGGGAAATGGGATGCAGTGACTGAGTGAAATGGGATGCAGTGACTGAGGGTAATGGGATGCAGTGACTGAGGGTAATGGGATGCAGTGACTGAGTGAAATGGGATGCAGTGACTGAGGGGAATCGGATGCAGTGACTGAGTGAAATGGGATGCAGTGTCTGTTGGAAATGGGATCCTGCAACTGAAGGTAATGGGATGCAGTGACTGAGGGTAATGGGATGCAGTGACTGAGCGTAATGGGATGCAGTGACTGAGTGAAATTGGATGCAGTGACTGAGTGAAATGGGATGCAGTGACTGACTGAAATGGGATGCAGTGACTGAGGACAATGGGATGCAGTGACTGAGGACAATGGGATGCAGTGACTGAGGACAATGGGATGCAGTGACTGAGGGCAATGGGATGCAGTGACTGAGGGCAATGGGATGCAGTGACTGAGGGCAATGGGATGCAGTGACTGAGGGCAATGGGATGCAGTGACTGAGGGCAATGGGATGCAGTGACTGAGGACAATGGGAGGCAGTGACTGAGGGGAATGTGATGCAGTGACTGAGGGAAATGATATGCGGTGACTGAGGGAAATGGGATGCAGTGTCTGTGAGATAGGGGAAACAGTGACTGAGGGACATGGGATGCAGTGACTCTGGTGAAGGAGATGCAGTGATTGAGTGAAATGGGATGCAGTGATTGAGTGAAATGGGAAGCACTGACTGAGTGAAATGGGATGCACTGACTGTGTTAAATGTGATGCAGAGGCTGAATGAAATGGGATGCACTGACTGTTTGAAATGTGATGCAGTGACTGAGTGAAATGCGATGCAGTGATTGAGTGAAATGGGATGCAGTGACTGAGTGAAATGAGGTGCAGTGACTGAGGGAAATGGGATGCAGTGACTGTGGTGAAGGAGATGCAATGATTGAGTGAAATGGGATGCACTGACTGAGTTAAATGTGATGCAGAGGCTGAATGAAATGTGATGCAGTGACTGAGTGAAATGTGATGCAGTGACTGAGTGAAATGGGATGCAGTGACTGAGTGAAATGGGATTGCCGTGACTGTGGAAAGGAGATGCAGTGTCTGAGGAATTGGGACGCGGTGACGGATGGTAATGGGATGCTCTGACTGAGTGTAAAGTGAAGCATTGAGTGAAATGGGATGCAGTGGCTGTGTGAAATGGGATGCAGTGTTTGTGTGAAATGGGATGCAGTGGCTGTGTGAAATGGGGTGCAGTGACTGAGGGACATGGGATGCATCGACTGAGTGAAATGCGATGCAGAGACTGAGTGAAATGCGATGCACAAACTGAGGGAAAGGAGATGCTCTGACTGTGGGAAATGGGATACAGTGACTGTGGGACGTGGGATACAGTGACTGTGGGACGTGGGATGCAGTGACTGAGGGAAATGGATGCAGTGACTGAGGGACGTGGGATGCAGTGAATGACGGAC
Organism: Stegostoma tigrinum; assembly: GCF_030684315.1. Classification (NCBI taxonomy): domain Eukaryota; kingdom Metazoa; phylum Chordata; class Chondrichthyes; order Orectolobiformes; family Stegostomatidae; genus Stegostoma; species Stegostoma tigrinum. The sequence goes on along the minus strand of NW_026728159.1, from coordinate 311,810 downwards.
GTGGGGTGCAGTGACTGAGGGACATGGGATGCAGTGACTGCGTAAAATGGGATGCGGTGACTGAGTGAAATGAGATGCGGTGACTGAGGGAAATGGGATGCAGTGACTGAGGGACATGGGATGCAGTGACTGAGGGACATGGGATGCATCGACTGAGTGAAATGCGATGCAGAGACTGAGGGAAAGGAGATGCTCTGACTGTGGGAAATGGGATGCAGTGAGTGTGGGAAATTGAATGCAGTGTCTGTGAGATACGGGAAACAGTGACTGTTGGAAATGGGATGCAGTGACTGTGGTGAAGGAGATGCAATGATTGAGTGAAATGGGATGCACTGACTGAGTTAAATGTGATGCAGAGGCTGAATGAAATGGGATGCAGTGACTGAGTGAAATGTGATTCAGTCAGTGAGTGAAATGGGATGCAGTCAGTGAGTGAAATGGGATGCAGTCAGTGAGTGAAATGGGATGCAGTCAGTGAGTGAAGTGGGATGCAGTGACTGAGTGAAATGGGATGCAGTGACTGAGTGAAATGGGATGCAGTGACTGAGGGAAATGAGATGCAGTGTCTGTTGGAAATGGGATCCTGCGACTCAAGTTAATGGGATGCAGTGACTGAGTGAAATGGGATGCAGTGACTGAGTGAAATGGGATGCAGTGACTGAGTGAAATGGGATGCAGTGACTGAGGGTAATGGGAAGCAGTGACTGAGGGTAATGGGAAGCAGTGACTGAGGACAATGGGATGCAGTGACTGAGGACAATGGGATGCAGTGACTGAGGACAATGGGATGCAGTGACTGAGGACAATGGGATGCAGTGACTGAGGACAATGGGATGCAGTGACTGAGGACAATGGGATGCAGTGGCTGAGGGAAATGGGATGCAGTGACTGGGAAATGGGATGCAGTGATTGATGGAAATGGGACGCAGTGACAAAGTGAAATGGGACGCACTGACTGTGGTGAAGGAGATGCCATGACTGAGTGAAATGGGGTGCAGTGACTGACTGAAATGGGATGCAGTGACTGAGTGGAATGGGATTGCCATGACTGTGGAAAGGAGATGCAGTGACTGAGGAAATGGGATGCAGTGACTGAGGGAAATGGTATGCAGTGACTGATGGAAATGGTATGCAGTGACTGAGGGAAATGCGATGCCTTGACTGACGGAAATGGGATGCAGTGTCTGTTGGAAATGGGATCCTGCGACTGAAGGTAATGGGATGCAGTGACTGAGGGTAATGGGATGCAGTGACTGAGTGAAATGGGATGCAGTGACTGAGTGAAATGGGATGCAGTGACTGAGGGTAATGGGATGCAGTGACTGAGTGAAATGGGATGCAGTGACTGAGGGGAATCGGATGCAGTGAATGAGGACAATGGGATGCAGTGACTTAGGACAATGGGATGCAGTGACTGAGGGCAATGGGATGCACTGACTTAGGACAATGGGATGCAGTGACTGAGGGGAATTTGATGCAGTGACTGAGGGAAATGTGATGCAGTGACTGAAGGAAATTGGCTGCAGTGACTGGGAATTGGGACACAGTGACTATGGGAAATGGGACGCAGTGACTGAGTGAAATGGGACGCAGTGACTGATGGAAAGGAGATGCAGTGACTCTGTGAAATGGGATGCAGTGACTGAGTGAAATGGGATGCAGTGACTGAGTGAAATGGGATTGCCGTGACTGTGGAAAGGAGATGCAGTGTCTGAGGAAATGGGACGCGGTGACGGATGGTAATGGGATGCTCTGACTGAGTGTAAAGTGAAGCATTGAGTGAAATGGGATGCAGTGGCTGTGTGAAATGGGGTGCAGTGGCTGTGTGAACTGGGATGCAGTGACTGTGTGAATAGGGATGCAGTGACTGAGGGAAAGGAGATGCTGTGTCTATGGGAAATGGGATGCAGTGAGTGTGGGAAATTGAATGCAGCGTCTGTGAGATACGGGCACCAGTGACTGATGGAAATGGGATGCAGTGACTGTGGTGAAGGAGATGCAGTGATTGAGTGAAATCGGATGCAGTGACTGAGTGAAATGTGATTCAGTCACTGAGTGAAATGTGATTCCGTCATTGAGTGAAATGTGATGCACTCACTGTGTGAACTGTGATGCAGTGACTGAGTGAACTCTGATGCAGTGACTGAGTGAACTCTGATGCAGTGACTGAGTGAAATGGGATGCAGTGACTGAGTGAAATGGGATGCAGTGACTGAGTGAAATGGGATGCAGTGACTGAGTGAAATGGGATGCAGTGACTGAGTGAAATGGGATGCAGTGACTGAGGGAAATGGGACGCTTTCACTGAGGAAAATGGGACGCTTTGACTGAGGGAAATAGGACGCTTTGACTGAGGGAAATAGGAAGCTTTGACTGAGGGAAATGGGATGCCTTGACTGAGGAAAATGGGGCGCAGTGACTGAGGGAAATGGGACGCTTTGACTGAGGGAAATGGGACGCTTTGACTGATGGAAATGGGATGCAGTGCCTGAGTGAAATGGGATGCAGTGCCTGAGTGAAATGGGATGCACTGACTGAGTGAAATGGGATGCATTGACTGAGTGAAATGGGATGCAGTCAGTGAGAGAAATGTGTTGCAGTCACTGAGTGAAATGGGATGCATTACTGATTGAAATGGGCTGCAGTGACTGAGAGAAATGGGCTGCAGTGACTGAGAGAAATGGGCTGCCGTGACTGAGTGAAATGGGCTGCAGTGACTGAGAGAAATGGGCTGCAGTCACTGAGTGAAATCTGTTGTAGTCACTGAGTGAAATGTGATGCATCACTGAGTTGAATGGGATGCAGTGACTGAGGGATATGAGATGCAGGGACTGAGTGAAATGAGATGCAGTGACTGAGGGAAAAGCGAATCAGTATTTTTGGGAAGTAGGATGCAATCACTGAGTGAAATGCAATGCAGAGACTGTGGGAAAGGAGATGCTGTGACTATGGGAAATGGGATGCAGTGAGTGTGGGAAATTGAATGCAGCGTGTGTGAGATACGGGGAACAGTGAGTGATGAAAATGGGATGCAGTGACTATGGTGAAGGAGATGCAGTGATTGAGTGAAATGGGATGCAGTGACAGAGTGAAATGGGATGCAGTGTCTGCGTGAAATGCGGTGCAGTGACTGCGTGAAATGGGATGCAGTGTCTGTTGGAAATGGGATCCTGCGACTGAAGGTAATGGGATGCAGTGACTGAGGGTAATGGGATACAGTGACTGAGGGTAATGGGATGCAGTGACTGAGTGAAATGGGATGCAGTGACTGAGTGAAATGGGATGCAGTGACTGAGTGAAATGGGATGCAGTGACTGAGTGAAATGGGATGCAGTGACTGAGGGAAATGGGACGCTTTCACTGAGGAAAATGGGACGCTTTGACTGAGGGAAATAGGACGCTTTGACTGAGGGAAATAGGAAGCTTTGACTGAGGGAAATGGGATGCCTTGACTGAGGAAAATGGGGCGCAGTGACTGAGGGAAATGGGACGCTTTGACTGAGGGAAATGGGACGCTTTGACTGATGGAAATGGGATGCAGTGCCTGAGTGAAATGGGATGCAGTGCCTGAGTGAAATGGGATGCACTGACTGAGTGAAATGGGATGCATTGACTGAGTGAAATGGGATGCAGTCAGTGAGAGAAATGTGTTGCAGTCACTGAGTGAAATGGGATGCATTACTGATTGAAATGGGCTGCAGTGACTGAGAGAAATGGGCTGCAGTGACTGAGAGAAATGGGCTGCCGTGACTGAGTGAAATGGGCTGCAGTGACTGAGAGAAATGGGCTGCAGTCACTGAGTGAAATCTGTTGTAGTCACTGAGTGAAATGTGATGCATCACTGAGTTGAATGGGATGCAGTGACTGAGGGATATGAGATGCAGGGACTGAGTGAAATGAGATGCAGTGACTGAGGGAAAAGCGAATCAGTATTTTTGGGAAGTAGGATGCAATCACTGAGTGAAATGCAATGCAGAGACTGTGGGAAAGGAGATGCTGTGACTATGGGAAATGGGATGCAGTGAGTGTGGGAAATTGAATGCAGCGTGTGTGAGATACGGGGAACAGTGAGTGATGAAAATGGGATGCAGTGACTATGGTGAAGGAGATGCAGTGATTGAGTGAAATGGGATGCAGTGACAGAGTGAAATGGGATGCAGTGTCTGCGTGAAATGCGGTGCAGTGACTGCGTGAAATGGGATGCAGTGTCTGTTGGAAATGGGATCCTGCGACTGAAGGTAATGGGATGCAGTGACTGAGGGTAATGGGATACAGTGACTGAGGGTAATGGGATGCAGTGACTGAGTGAAATGGGATGCAGTGACTGAGGGTAATGGGATGCAGTGACTGAGTGAAATGGGATGCAGTGACTGAGGGGAATCGGATGCAGTGAATGAGGACAATGGGATGCAGTGACTTAGGACAATGGGATGCAGTGACTGAGGGCAATGGGATGCACTGACTTAGGACAATGGGATGCACTGACTTAGGACAATGGGATGCAGTGACTGAGGGGAATTTGATGCAGTGACTGAGGGAAATGTGATGCAGTGACTGAAGGAAATTGGCTGCAGTGACTGGGAATTGGGATGCAGTGACTATGGGAAATGGGACGCAGTGACTGATGGAAAGGAGATGCAGTGACTCTGTGAAATGGGATGCAGTGACTGAGTGAAATGGGATGCAGTGACTGAGTGAAATGGGATTGCCGTGACTGTGGAAAGGAGATGCAGTGTCTGAGGAAATGGGACGCGGTGACGGATGGTAATGGGATGCTCTGACTGAGTGTAAAGTGAAGCATTGAGTGAAATGGGATGCAGTGGCTGTGTGAAATGGGGTGCAGTGGCTGTGTGAACTGGGATGCAGTGACTGTGTGAATAGGGATGCAGTGACTGAGGGAAAGGAGATGCTGTGTCTATGGGAAATGGGATGCAGTGAGTGTGGGAAATTGAATGCAGCGTCTGTGAGATACGGGCACCAGTGACTGATGGAAATGGGATGCAGTGACTGTGGTGAAGGAGATGCAGTGATTGAGTGAAATGTGATGCAGTGACTGCGTGAAATGGGATGCAGTGACTGCGTGAAATCGGATGCAGTGACTGAGTGAAATGTGATTCAGTCACTGAGTGAAATGTGATTCCGTCATTGAGTGAAATGTGATGCACTCACTGTGTGAACTGTGATGCAGTGACTGAGTGAACTCTGATGCAGTGACTGAGTGAAATGGGATGCAGTGACTGAGTGAAATGGGATGCAGTGACTGAGTGAAATGGGATGCAGTGACTGAGTGAAATGGGATGCAGTGACTGAGTGAAATGGGATGCAGTGACTTAGTGAAATGGGATGCAGTGACTGAGGGAAATGGGACGCTTTCACTGAGGAAAATGGGGCGCTTTGACTGAGGGAAATAGGACGCTTTGACTGAGGGAAATAGGACGCTTTGACTGAGGGAAATGGGATGCCTTGACTGAGGGAAATGGGGCGCAGTGACTGAGGGAAATGGGACGCTTTGACTGAGGGAAATAGGACGCTTTGACTGAGGGAAATAGGACGCTTTGACTGAGGGAAATGGGATGCCTTGACTGAGGGAAATGGGGCGCAGTGACTGAGGGAAATGGGACGCTTTGACTGAGGGAAATGGGACGCTTTGACTGATGGAAATGGGATGCAGTGCCTGAGTGAAATGGGATGCAGTGCCTGAGTGAAATGGGATGCACTGACTGAGTGAAATGGGATGCACTGACTGAGTGAAATGGGATGCACTGACTGAGTGAAATGGGATGCATTGATGAGTGAAATGGGATGCAGTCAGTGAGAGAAATGTGTTGCAGTCACTGAGTGAAATGGGATGCATTACTGATTGAAATGGGCTGCACTGACTGAGAGAAATGGGCTGCAGTGACTGAGAGAAATGGGCTGCAGTGACTGAGAGAAATGGGCTGCCGTGACTGAGAGAAATGGGCTGCCGTGACTGAGTGAAATGGGCTGCCGTGACTGAGTGAAATGGGCTGCAGTGACTGAGAGAAATGGGCTGCAGTCACTGAGTGAAATCTGTTGTAGTCACTGAGTGAAATGTGATGCATCACTGAGTTGAATGGGATGCAGTGACTGAGGGATATGAGATGCAGGGACTGAGTGAAATGAGATGCAGTGACTGAGGGAAAAGCGAATCAGTATTTTTGGGAAGTAGGATGCAATCACTGAGTGAAATGCAATGCAGAGACTGTGGGAAAGGAGATGCTGTGACTATGGGAAATGGGATGCAGTGAGTGTGGGAAATTGAATGCAGCGTGTGTGAGATACGGGGAACAGTGAGTGATGAAAATGGGATGCAGTGACTATGGTGAAGGAGATGCAGTGATTGAGTGAAATGGGATGCAGTGACAGAGTGAAATGGGATGCAGTGTCTGCGTGAAATGCGGTGCAGTGACTGCGTGAAATGGGATGCAGTGACTGCTTCAAATGGGATGCAGTGACTGAGTGAAATGGGATGCAGTGACTGAGTGAAATGGGATGCAGTGACTGAGTGAAATAGGATGCAGTGACTGAGTGAAATAGGATGCAGTGACTGAGTGAAATAGGATGCAGTGACTGAGTGAAATGGGCTGCAGTCACTGAGTGAAATCTGTTGCTGTCTCTGAGTGAAATGTGATGCATCACTGAGTTGAATGGGATGCAGGGACTAAGTGAAATGAGATGCAGTGACTGAGGGAAAAGGGATTCAGAATTTTTGGGAAGTAGGATGCAATCACTGAGTGAAATGCGATGCAGAGACTGAGGGAAAGGAGATGCTGTGACTATGGGAAATGGGATGCAGTGAGTGTGGGAAATTGAAAGCAGCGTGTGTGAGATACGGGGAACAGTGAGTGATGAAAATGGGATGCAGTGACTGTGGTGAAGGAGATGCAGTGATGGAGTGAATTGGGATGCAGTGACTGAGTGAAATGTGATGCAGTGACTGAGTGAAATGTGATGCAGTGACTGAGTGAAATGTGTTGCAGTGACTGAGTGAAATGTGATGCAGTGACTGCGTGAAATGGGATGCAGTGACTGCGTGAAATGGGATGCAGTGACTGCGTGAAATGGGATGCAGTGACTGCGTGAAATGGGACGCAGTGACTAAGTGAAATGTGATTCAGTCACTGAGTGAAATGTGATTCCGTCACTGAGTGAAATATGATGCACTCACTGAGTGTACTGTGATTCAGTCGCTGAGTGAACTGTGATGCAGTCACTGAGTGAACTGTGATGCAATGGCTGAGTGAAATGAGATGCAGTGACTGAGTGAAATGGGATGCAGTGACTGAGTGAAATGGGATGCAGTGACTGAGTGAAATGGGATGCAGTGACTGAGTGAAATGAGATGCAGTGACTGAGTGAAATGGGATGCAGTGACTGAGTGAAATGGGATGCAGTGACTGAGTGAAATGGGATGCAGTGACTGAGTGAAATGGGATGCAGTGACTGAGTGAAATGGGATGCAGTGACTTAGTGAAATGGGATGCAGTGACTGAGGGAAATGGGACGCTTTCTCTGAGGAAAATGGAACGCTTTGACTGAGGGAAATAGGACGCTTTGACTGAGGGAAATAGGAAGCTTTGACTGAGGGAAATAGGACGCTTTGACTGAGGGAAATGGGATGCCTTGACTGAGGGAAATGGGGCGCAGTGACTGAGGGAAATGGGACGCTTTTACTGAGGGAAATGGGACGCTTTGACTGATGGAAATGGGATGCAGTGCCTGAGTGAAATGGGATGCAGTGCCTGAGTGAAATGGGATGCACTGACTGAGTGAAATGGGATGCATTGACTGAGTGAAATGGGATGCAGTCAGTGTGAGAAATGTGTTGCAGTCACTGAGTGAAATGGGATGCATTACTGATTGAAATGGGCTGCACTGACTGAGAGAAATGGGCTGCAGTGACTGAGAGAAATGGGCTGCAGTGACTGAGAGAAATGGGCTGCAGTGACTGAGAGAAATGGGCTGCAGTGACTGAGAGAAATGGGCTGCCGTGACTGAGAGAAATGGGCTGCCGTGACTGAGAGAAATGGGCTGCCGTGACTGAGAGAAATGGGCTGCCGTGACTGAGTGAAATGGGCTGCCGTGACTGAGAGAAATGGGCTGCAGTCACTGAGTGAAATCTGTTGTAGTCACTGAGTGAAATGTGATGCATCACTGAGTTGAATGGGATGCAGTGACTGAGGGATATGAGATGCAGGGACTGAGTGAAATGAGATGCAGTGACTGAGGGAAAAGCGAATCAGTATTTTTGGGAAGTAGGATGCAATCACTGAGTGAAATGCAATGCAGAGACTGTGGGAAAGGAGATGCTGTGACTATGGGAAATGGGATGCAGTGAGTGTGGGAAATTGAATGCAGCGTGTGTGAGATACGGGGAACAGTGAGTGATGAAAATGGGATGCAGTGACTATGGTGAAGGAGATGCAGTGATTGAGTGAAATGGGATGCAGTGACAGAGTGAAATGGGATGCAGTGTCTGCGTGAAATGCGGTGCAGTGACTGCTTCAAATGGGATGCAGTGACTGAGTGAAATGGGATGCAGTGACTGAGTGAAATGGGATGCAGTGTCTGCGGGAAATGGGATGCAGTGACTGAGTGAAATAGGATGCAGTGACTGAGTGAAATAGGATGCAGTGACTGAGTGAAATGGGATGAAGTGACTGAGTGAAATGGGATGAAGTGACTGAGTGAAATGCGATGCAGTGACTGAGTGAAATGCGATGCAGTGACTGAGTGAAATGCGATGCAGTGACTGAGTGAAATGCGATGCAGTGACTGAGTGAAATGCGATGCAGCGAATGAGTGAAATGAGATGCACTGACTGATGGAAATTGGATGCAGTGACAGAGTGACATGAGCTGCAGTGACTGAGTGAAATGAGATGCATTGTTTGATGGAAATATGATGCAGTAACTGATGGAAATGAGATGCAGTGCTGAGGGAAATGGGATGCAGTGACTGAGTGAAATGAGATGCAGTGACTGAGCGAAATGGGATGCAGTATTTTTGGGAAGTAGGATGCAATCACTGATTGAAATGAGATGCAGAGACTGTGAGAAGGGAGATGTTGAGTCTATGGGAAATTGGATACAGTGAGTGTCGGAAATTGAATGCAGCGTCTGTGAGATACGGGAACCAGTGACTGATGGAAATGGGATGCTGTGACTGTGGTGAAGGAGATGCAGTGATGGAATGAATTGGGATGCAGTGACTGAGTGAATTGGGATGCAGTGTTTGTGTGAAATGGGATGCAGTGGCTGTGTGAAATGGGGTGCAGTGACTGAGGGACATGGGATGCATCGACTGAGTGAAATGCGATGCAGAGACTGAGGGAAAGGAGATGCTCTGACTGTGGGAAATGGGATACAGTGACTGTGGGACGTGGGATACAGTGACTGTGGGACGTGGGATGCAGTGACTGAGGGAAATGGATGCAGTGACTGAGGGACGTGGGATGCAGTGAATGACGGACGTGGGATGCAGTGACTGAGGGACATGGGATGCAGTGACTGCGTAAAATGGGATGCAGTGACTGAGTGAAATGAGATGCGGTGACTGAGGGACATGGGATGCAGTGACTGAGGGACATGGGATGCAGTGACTGAGGGACATGGGATGCATCGACTGAGTGAAATGCGATGCAGAGACTGAGGGAAAGGAGATGCTCTGACTGTGGGAAATGGGATGCAGTGAGTGTGGGAAATTGAATGCAGTGTCTGTGAGATACGGGAAACAGTGACTGTTGGAAATGGGATGCAGTGACTGAGTGAAATGTGATTCAGTCAGTGAGTGAAATGGGATGCAGTCAGTGAGTGAAATGGGATGCAGTCAGTGAGTGAAATGGGATGCAGTCAGTGAGTGAAATGGGATGCAGTGACTGAGTGAAATGGGATGCAGTGACTGAGGGAAATGAGATGCAGTGTCTGTTGGAAATGGGATCCTGCGACTCAAGTTAAAGGGATGCAGTGACTAAGTGAAATGGGATGCAGTGACTGAGTGAAATGGGATGCAGTGACTGAGGGTAATGGGAAGCAGTGACTGAGGGTAATGGGAAGCAGTGACTGAGGGTAATGGGAAGCAGTGACTGAGGGTAATGGGAAGCAGTGACTGAGGACAATGGGATGCAGTGACTGAGGACAATGGGATGCAGTGACTGAGGACAATGGGATGCAGTGACTGAGGACAATGGGATGCAGTGACTGAGGACAATGGGATGCAGTGGCTGAGGGAAATGGGATGCAGTGACTGGGAAATGGGATGCAGTGATTGATGGAAATGGGACGCAGTGACACAGTGAAATGGGACGCACTGACTGTGGTGAAGGAGATGCCATGACTGAGTGAAATGGGGTGCAGTGACTGACTGAAATGGGATGCAGTGACTGAGTGGAATGGGATTGCCATGACTGTGGAAAGGAGATGCAGTGACTGAGGAAATGGGATGCAGTGACTGAGGGAAATGGGATGCAGTGACTGTGTGAATAGGGATGCAGTGACTGAGGGAAAGGAGATGCTGTGTCTATGGGAAATGGGATGCAGTGAGTGTGGGAAATTGAATGCAGCGTCTGTGAGATACGGGCACCAGTGACTGATGGAAATGGGATGCAGTGACTGTGGTGAAGGAGATGCAGTGATTGAGTGAAATGTGATGCAGTGACTGCGTGAAATGGGATGCAGTGACTGCGTGAAATCGGATGCAGTGACTGAGTGAAATGTGATTCAGTCACTGAGTGAAATGTGATTCCGTCATTGAGTGAAATGTGATGCACTCACTGTGTGAACTGTGATTCAGACAGTGAGTGAACTGTGATGCAGTGACTGAGTGAACTCTGATGCAGTGACTGAGTGAACTCTGATGCAGTGACTGAGTGAAATGTGATGCAGTGACTGAGTGAAATGGGATGCAGTGACTGAGTGAAATGGGATGCAGTGACTGAGTGAAATGGGATGCAGTGACTGAGTGAAATGTGATGCAGTGACTGAGTGAAATGGGATGCAGTGACTTAGTGAAATGGGATGCAGTGACTGAGGGAAATGGGACGCTTTCACTGAGGAAAATGGGACGCTTTGACTGAGGGAAATAGGACGCTTTGACTGAGGGAAATAGGAAGCTTTGACTGAGGGAAATAGGACGCTTTGACTGAGGGAAATGGGATGCCTTGACTGAGGGAAATGGGGCGCAGTGACTGAGGGAAATGGGACGCTTTGACTGAGGGAAATGGGACGCTTTGACTGATGGAAATGGGATGCAGTGCCTGAGTGAAATGGGATGCAGTGCCTGAGTGAAATGGGATGCACTGACTGAGTGAAATGGGATGCATTGACTGAGTGAAATGGGATGCAGTCAGTGAGAGAAATGTGTTGCAGTCACTGAGTGAAATGGGATGCATTACTGATTGAAATGGGCTGCAGTGACTGAGAGAAATGGGCTGCCGTGACTGAGAGAAATGGGCTGCTGTGACTGAGTGAAATGGGCTGCAGTGACTGAGAGAAATGGGCTGCAGTCACTGAGTGAAATCTGTTGTAGTCACTGAGTGAAATGTGATGCATCACTGAGTTGAATGGGATGCAGTGACTGAGGGATATGAGATGCAGGGACTGAGTGAAATGAGATGCAGTGACTGAGGGAAAAGCGAATCAGTATTTTTGGGAAGTAGGATGCAATCACTGAGTGAAATGCAATGCAGAGACTGTGGGAAAGGAGATGCTGTGACTATGGGAAATGGGATGCAGTGAGTGTGGGAAATTGAATGCAGCGTGTGTGAGATACGGGGAACAGTGAGTGATGAAAATGGGATGCAGTGACTATGGTGAAGGAGATGCAGTGATTGAGTGAAATGGGATGCAGTGACAGAGTGAAATGGGATGCAGTGTCTGCGTGAAATGCGGTGCAGTGACTGCGTGAAATGGGATGCAGTGTCTGTTGGAAATGGGATCCTGCGACTGAAGGTAATGGGATGCAGTGACTGAGGGTAATGGGATACAGTGACTGAGGGTAATGGGATGCAGTGACTGAGGGTAATGGGATGCAGTGACTGAGTGAAATGGGATGCAGTGACTGAGGGGAATCGGATGCAGTGAATGAGGACAATGGGATGCAGTGACTTAGGACAATGGGATGCAGTGACTGAGGGCAATGGGATGCACTGACTTAGGACAATGGGATGCAGTGACTGAGGGGAATTTGATGCAGTGACTGAGGGAAATGTGATGCAGTGACTGAAGGAAATTGGCTGCAGTGACTGGGAATTGGGATGCAGTGACTATGGGAAATGGGACGCAGTGACTGATGGAAAGGAGATGCAGTGACTCTGTGAAATGGGATGCAGTGACTGAGTGAAATGGGATGCCGTGACTGAGTGAAATGGGATTGCCGTGACTGTGGAAAGGAGATGCAGTGTCTGAGGAAATGGGACGCGGTGACGGATGGTAATGGGATGCTCTGACTGAGTGTAAAGTGAAGCATTGAGTGAAATGGGATGCAGTGGCTGTGTGAAATGGGGTGCAGTGGCTGTGTGAACTGGGATGCAGTGACTGTGTGAATAGGGATGCAGTGACTGAGGGAAAGGAGATGCTGTGTCTATGGGAAATGGGATGCAGTGAGTGTGGGAAATTGAATGCAGCGTCTGTGAGATACGGGCACCAGTGACTGATGGAAATGGGATGCAGTGACTGTGGTGAAGGAGATGCAGTGATTGAGTGAAATGTGATGCAGTGACTGCGTGAAATGGGATGCAGTGACTGCGTGAAATCGGATGCAGTGACTGAGTGAAATGTGATTCAGTCACTGAGTGAAATGTGATTCCGTCATTGAGTGAAATGTGAAGCACTCACTGTGTGAACTGTGATGCAGTGACTGAGTGAACTCTGATGCAGTGACTGAGTGAAATGGGATGCAGTGACTGAGTGAAATGGGATGCAGTGACTGAGTGAAATGGGATGCAGTGACTGAGTGAAATGGGACGCTTTCACTGAGGAAAATGGGGCGCTTTGACTGAGGGAAATAGGACGCTTTGACTGAGGGAAATAGGACGCTTTGACTGAGGGAAATGGGATGCCTTGACTGAGGGAAATGGGGCGCAGTGACTGAGGGAAATGGGACGCTTTGACTGAGGGAAATGGGACGCTTTGACTGATGGAAATGGGATGCAGTGCCTGAGTGAAATGGGATGCAGTGCCTGAGTGAAATGGGATGCACTGACTGAGTGAAATGGGATGCATTGACTGAGTGAAATGGGATGCACTGACTGAGTGAAATGGGATGCATTGATGAGTGAAATGGGATGCAGTCAGTGAGAGAAATGTGTTGCAGTCACTGAGTGAAATGGGATGCATTACTGATTGAAATGGGCTGCACTGATTGAGAGAAATGGTCTGCAGTGACTGAGAGAAATGGGCTGCAGTGACTGAGAGAAATGGGCTGCCGTGACTGAGAGAAATGGGCTGCCGTGACTGAGAGAAATGGGCTGCCGTGACTGAGAGAAATGGGCTGCCGTGACTGAGAGAAATGGGCTGCAGTGACTGAGAGAAATGGGCTGCAGTCACTGAGTGAAATCTGTTGTAGTCACTGAGTGAAATGTGATGCATCACTGAGTTGAATGGGATGCAGTGACTGAGGGATATGAGATGCAGGGACTGAGTGAAATGAGATGCAGTGACTGAGGGAAAAGCGAATCAGTATTTTTGGGAAGTAGGATGCAATCACTGAGTGAAATGCAATGCAGAGACTGTGGGAAAGGAGATGCTGTGACTATGGGAAATGGGATGCAGTGAGTGTGGGAAATTGAATGCAGCGTGTGTGAGATACGGGGAACAGTGAGTGATGAAAATGGGATGCAGTGACTATGGTGAAGGAGATGCAGTGATTGAGTGAAATGGGATGCAGTGACAGAGTGAAATGGGATGCAGTGTCTGCGTGAAATGCGGTGCAGTGACTGCGTGAAATGGGATGCAGTGACTGCTTCAAATGGGATGCAGTGACTGAGTGAAATGGGATGCAGTGACTGAGTGAAATGGGATGCAGTGACTGAGTGAAATGGGATGCAGTGTCTGCGGGAAATGGGATGCAGTGACTGAGTGAAATAGGATGCAGTGACTGAGTGAAATAGGATGCAGTGACTGAGTGAAATGGGCTGCAGTCACTGAGTGAAATCTGTTGCTGTCTCTGAGTGAAATGTGATGCATCACTGAGTTGAATGGGATGCAGGGACTAAGTGAAATGAGATGCAGTGACTGAGGGAAAAGGGATTCAGAATTTTTGGGAAGTAGGATGCAATCACTGAGTGAAATGCGATGCAGAGACTGAGGGAAAGGAGATGCTGTGACTATGGGAAATGGGATGCAGTGAGTGTGGGAAATTGAATGCAGCGTGTGTGAGATACGGGGAACAGTGAGTGATGAAAATGGGATGCAGTGACTGTGGTGAAGGAGATGCAGTGATGGAGTGAATTGGGATGCAGTGACTGAGTGAAATGTGATGCAGTGACTGAGTGAAATGTGATGCAGTGACTGAGTGAAATGGGATGCAGTGACTGCGTGAAATGGGATGCAGTGACTGAGTGAAATGGGATGCAGTGACTGCGTGAAATGGGACGCAGTGACTAAGTGAAATGTGATTCAGTCACTGAGTGAAATGTGATTCCGTCACTGAGTGAAATATGATGCACTCACTGAGTGTGCTGTGATTCAGTCACTGAGTGAACTGTGATGCAGTCACTGAGTGAACTGTGATGCAATGGCTGAGTGAAATGAGATGCAGTGACTGAGTGAAATGGGATGCAGTGACTGAGTGAAATGGGATGCAGTGACTGAGTGAAATGGGATGCAGTGACTGAGTGAAATGGGATGCAGTGACTGAGTGAAATGGGATGCACTGACTGACGGAAATGGGATGCAGTGACTGACGGAAATGGGACGCTTTCACTGAGGAAAATGGAACGCTTTGACTGAGGAAATAGGACGCTTTGACTGAGGGAAATAGGAAGCTTTGACTGAGGGAAATAGGACGCTTTGACTGAGGGAAATGGGATGCCTTGACTGAGGGAAATGGGGCGCAGTGACTGAGGGAAATGGGACGCTTTGACTGAGGGAAATGGGACGCTTTGACTGATGGAAATGGGATGCAGTGCCTGAGTGAAATGGGATGCACTGACTGAGTGAAATGGGATGCATTGACTGAGTGAAATGGGATGCAGTCAGTGAGAGAAATGTGTTGCAGTCACTGAGTGAAATGGGATGCATTACTGATTGAAATGGGCTGCAGTGACTGAGAGAAATGGGCTGCAGTGACTGAGAGAAATGGGCTGCCGTGACTGAGAGAAATGGGCTGCCGTGACTGAGTGAAATGGGCTGCAGTGACTGAGAGAAATGGGCTGCAGTCACTGAGTGAAATCTGTTGTAGTCACTGAGTGAAATGTGATGCATCACTGAGTTGAATGGGATGCAGTGACTGAGGGATATGAGATGCAGGGACTGAGTGAAATGAGATGCAGTGACTGAGGGAAAAGCGAATCAGTATTTTTGGGAAGTAGGATGCAATCACTGAGTGAAATGCAATGCAGAGACTGTGGGAAAGGAGATGCTGTGACTATGGGAAATGGGATGCAGTGAGTGTGGGAAATTGAATGCAGCGTGTGTGAGATACGGGGAACAGTGAGTGATGAAAATGGGATGCAGTGACTATGGTGAAGGAGATGCAGTGATTGAGTGAAATGGGATGCAGTGACAGAGTGAAATGGGATGCAGTGTCTGCGTGAAATGCGGTGCAGTGACTGCGTGAAATGGGATGCAGTGTCTGTTGGAAATGGGATCCTGCGACTGAAGGTAATGGGATGCAGTGACTGAGGGTAATGGGATACAGAGACTGAGGGTAATGGGATGCAGTGACTGAGTGAAATGGGATGCAGTGACTGAGGGTAATGGGATGCAGTGACTGAGTGAAATGGGATGCAGTGACTGAGGGGAATCGGATGCAGTGAATGAGGACAATGGGATGCAGTGACTTAGGACAATGGGATGCAGTGACTGAGGGCAATGGGATGCACTGACTTAGGACAATGGGATGCAGTGACTGAGGGGAATTTGATGCAGTGACTGAGGGAAATGTGATGCAGTGACTGAAGGAAATTGGCTGCAGTGACTGGGAATTGGGATGCAGTGACTATGGGAAATGGGACGCAGTGACTGATGGAAAGGAGATGCAGTGACTCTGTGAAATGGGATGCAGTGACTGAGTGAAATGGGATGCAGTGACTGAGTGAAATGGGATTGCCGTGACTGTGGAAAGGAGATGCAGTGTCTGAGGAAATGGGACGCGGTGACGGTTGGTAATGGGATGCTCTGACTGAGTGTAAAGTGAAGCATTGAGTGAAATGGGATGCAGTGGCTGTGTGAAATGGGGTGCAGTGGCTGTGTGAACTGGGATGCAGTGACTGTGTGAATAGGGATGCAGTGACTGAGGGAAAGGAGATGCTGTGTCTATGGGAAATGGGATGCAGTGAGTGTGGGAAATTGAATGCAGCGTCTGTGAGATACGGGCACCAGTGACTGATGGAAATGGGATGCAGTGACTGTGGTGAAGGAGATGCAGTGATTGAGTGAAATGTGATGCAGTGACTGCGTGAAATGGGATGCAGTGACTGCGTGAAATCGGATGCAGTGACTGAGTGAAATGGGATGCAGTGACTGAGTGAAATGGGATGCAGTGACTGAGTGAAATGGGATGCAGTGACTGAGTGAAATGGGATGCAGTGACTTAGTGAAATGGGATGCAGTGACTGACGGAAATGGGACGCTTTCACTGAGGAAAATGGGGCGCTTTGACTGAGGGAAATAGGACGCTTTGACTGAGGGAAATAGGACGCTTTGACTGAGGGAAATGGGATGCCTTGACTGAGGGAAATGGGGCGCAGTGACTGAGGGAAATGGGACGCTTTGACTGAGGGAAATGGGACGCTTTGACTGATGGAAATGGGATGCAGTGCCTGAGTGAAATGGGATGCAGTGCCTGAGTGAAATGGGATGCACTGACTGAGTGAAATGGGATGCACTGACTGAGTGAAATGGGATGCATTGATGAGTGAAATGGGATGCAGTCAGTGAGAGAAATGTGTTGCAGTCACTGAGTGAAATGGGATGCATTACTGATTGAAATGGGCTGCACTGACTGAGAGAAATGGGCTGCAGTGACTGAGAGAAATGGGCTGCAGTGACTGAGAGAAATGGGCTGCCGTGACTGAGTGAAATGGGCTGCAGTGACTGAGAGAAATGGGCTGCAGTCACTGAGTGAAATCTGTTGTAGTCACTGAGTGAAATGTGATGCATCACTGAGTTGAATGGGATGCAGTGACTGAGGGATATGAGATGCAGGGACTGAGTGAAATGAGATGCAGTGACTGAGGGAAAAGCGAATCAGTATTTTTGGGAAGTAGGATGCAATCACTGAGTGAAATGCAATGCAGAGACTGTGGGAAAGGAGATGCTGTGACTATGGGAAATGGGATGCAGTGAGTGTGGGAAATTGAATGCAGCGTGTGTGAGATACGGGGAACAGTGAGTGATGAAAATGGGATGCAGTGACTATGGTGAAGGAGATGCAGTGATTGAGTGAAATGGGATGCAGTGACAGAGTGAAATGGGATGCAGTGTCTGCGTGAAATGCGGTGCAGTGACTGCGTGAAATGGGATGCAGTGACTGCTTCAAATGGGATGCAGTGACTGAGTGAAATGGGATGCAGTGACTGAGTGAAATGGGATGCAGTGTCTGCGGGAAATGGGATGCAGTGACTGAGTGAAATAGGATGCAGTGACTGAGTGAAATAGGATGCAGTGACTGAGTGAAATGGGCTGCAGTCACTGAGTGAAATCTGTTGCTGTCTCTGAGTGAAATGTGATGCATCACTGAGTTGAATGGGATGCAGGGACCAAGTGAAATGAGATGCAGTGACTGAGGGAAAAGGGATTCAGAATTTTTGGGAAGTAGGATGCAATCACTGAGTGAAATGCGATGCAGAGACTGAGGGAAAGGAGATGCTGTGACTATGGGAAATGGGATGCAGTGAGTGTGGGAAATTGAATGCAGCGTGTGTGAGATACGGGGAACAGTGAGTGATGAAAATGGGATGCAGTGACTGTGGTGAAGGAGATGCAGTGATGGAGTGAATTGGGATGCAGTGACTGAGTGAAATGTGATGCAGTGACTGAGTGAAATGTGATGCAGTGACTGAGTGAAATGTGATGCAGTGACTGAGTGAAATGGGATGCAGTGACTGAGTGAAATGGGATGCAGTGACTGCGTGAAATGGGATGCAGTGACTGAGTGAAATGGGATGCAGTGACTGCGTGAAATGGGACGCAGTGACTAAGTGAAATGTGATTCAGTCACTGAGTGAAATGTGATTCCGTCACTGAGTGAAATATGATGCACTCACTGAGTGTACTGTGATTCAGTCACTGAGTCAACTGTGATGCAGTCACTGAGTGAACTGTGATGCAATGGCTGAGTGAAATGAGATGCAGTGACTGAGTGAAATGGGATGCAGTGACTGAGTGAAATGGGATGCAGTGACTGAGTGAAATGGGATGCAGTGACTGAGTGAAATGGGATGCAGTGACTGAGTGAAATGGGATGCTGTGACTGAGTGAAATGAGATGCAGTGACTGAGTGAAATGAGATGCAGTGACTGAGTGAAATGGGATGCAGTGACTGAGTGAAATGGGATGCAGTGACTGAGTGAAATGGGATGCAGTGACTGAGTGAAATGGGATGCAGTGACTGAGTGAAATGGGATGCAGTGACTTAGTGAAATGGGATGCAGTGACTGAGGGAAATGGGACGCTTTCACTGAGGAAAATGGAACGCTTTGACTGAGGGAAATAGGACGCTTTGACTGAGGGAAATAGGAAGCTTTGACTGAGGGAAATAGGACGCTTTGACTGAGGGAAATGGGATGCCTTGACTGAGGGAAATGGGGCGCAGTGACTGAGGGAAATGGGACGCTTTGACTGAGGGAAATGGGACGCTTTGACTGATGGAAATGGGATGCAGTGCCTGAGTGAAATGGGATGCAGTGCCTGAGTGAAATGGGATGCAGTGCCTGAGTGAAATGGGATGCACTGACTGAGTGAAATGGGATGCATTGACTGAGTGAAATGGGATGCAGTCAGTGAGAAAAATGTGTTGCAGTCACTGAGTGAAATGGGATGCATTACTGATTGAAATGGGCTGCACTGACTGAGAGAAATGGGCTGCAGTGACTGAGAGAAATGGGCTGCAGTGACTGAGAGAAATGGGCTGCAGTGACTGAGAGAAATGGGCTGCCGTGACTGAGAGAAATGGGCTGCCGTGACTGAGAGAAATGGGCTGCCGTGACTGAGAGAAATGGGCTGCCGTGACTGAGTGAAATGGGCTGCCGTGACTGAGAGAAATGGGCTGCAGTCACTGAGTGAAATCTGTTGTAGTCACTGAGTGAAATGTGATGCATCACTGAGTTGAATGGGATGCAGTGACTGAGGGATATGAGATGCAGGGACTGAGTGAAATGAGATGCAGTGACTGAGGGAAAAGCGAATCAGTATTTTTGGGAAGTAGGATGCAATCACTGAGTGAAATGCAATGCAGAGACTGTGGGAAAGGAGATGCTGTGACTATGGGAAATGGGATGCAGTGAGTGTGGGAAATTGAATGCAGCGTGTGTGAGATACGGGGAACAGTGAATGATGAAAATGGGATGCAGTGACTATGGTGAAGGAGATGCAGTGATTGAGTGAAATGGGATGCAGTGTCTGCGTGAAATGCGGTGCAGTGACTGCGTGAAATGCGGTGCAGTGACTGCGTGAAATGGGATGCAGTGACTGCGTGAAATGGGATGCAGTGACTGCTTCAAATGGGATGCAGTGACTGAGTGAAATGGGATGCAGTGACTGAGTGAAATGGGATGCAGTGTCTGCGGGAAATGGGATGCAGTGACTGAGTGAAATAGGATGCAGTGACTGAGTGAAATAGGATGCAGTGACTGAGTGAAATGGGATGAAGTGACTGAGTGAAATGGGATGAAGTGACTGAGTGAAATGGGATGAAGTGACTGAGTGAAATGCGATGCAGTGACTGAGTGAAATGCGATGCAGTGACTGATGGAAATTGGATGCAGTGACAGAGTGACATGAGCTGCAGTGACTGAGTGAAATGAGATGCATTGTTTGATGGAAATATGATGCAGTAACTGATGGAAGTGAGATGCAGTGCTGAGGGAAATGGGATGCAGTGACTGAGTGAAATGAGATGCAGTGACTGAGCGAAATGGGATGCAGTATTTTTGGGAAGTAGGATGCAATCACTGATTGAAATGAGATGCAGAGACTGTGGGAAGGGAGATGTTGAGTCTATGGGAAATTGGATACAGTGAGTGTCGGAAATTGAATGCAGCGTCTGTGAGATACGGGAACCAGGGACTGATGGAAATGGGATGCTGTGACTGTGGTGAAGGAGATGCAGTGATGGAATGAATTGGGATGCAGTGACTGAGTGAATTGGGATTCAGTGACTGAGTGAAATGGGATGCAGTGACTGCGTGAAATGGGATGCAGTGACTGCGTGAAATGGGATGCAGTGACTGCGTGAAATGCGATGCAGTGACTGCGTGAAATGCGATGCAGTGACTGCGTGAAATGGGATGCAGTGACTACGTGAAATGGGACGCAGTGACTGACTGTAATGTGATTTAGTCACTGAGTGAAATGTGATTCCGTCACTGAGTGAAATATGATGCACTCACTGAGTGTACTGTGATTCAGTCACTGAGTGAACTGTGATGCAGTTACTGAGTGAAATGGGATGCAGTGCCTGAGTGAAATGGGATGCACTGACTGAGTGAAATGGGATGCATTGACTGAGTGAAATGGGATGCAGTCAGTGAGAAAAATGTGTTGCAGTCACTGAGTGAAATGGGATGCATTACTGATTGAAATGGGCTGCACTGACTGAGAGAAATGGGCTGCAGTGACTGAGAGAAATGGGCTGCAGTGACTGAGAGAAATGGGCTGCAGTGACTGAGAGAAATGGGCTGCCGTGACTGAGAGAAATGGGCTGCCGTGACTGAGAGAAATGGGCTGCCGTGACTGAGAGAAATGGGCTGCCGTGACTGAGTGAAATGGGCTGCCGTGACTGAGAGAAATGGGCTGCAGTCACTGAGTGAAATCTGTTGTAGTCACTGAGTGAAATGTGATGCATCACTGAGTTGAATGGGATGCAGTGACTGAGGGATATGAGATGCAGGGACTGAGTGAAATGAGATGCAGTGACTGAGGGAAAAGCGAATCAGTATTTTTGGGAAGTAGGATGCAATCACTGAGTGAAATGCAATGCAGAGACTGTGGGAAAGGAGATGCTGTGACTATGGGAAATGGGATGCAGTGAGTGTGGGAAATTGAATGCAGCGTGTGTGAGATACGGGGAACAGTGAATGATGAAAATGGGATGCAGTGACTATGGTGAAGGAGATGCAGTGATTGAGTGAAATGGGATGCAGTGTCTGCGTGAAATGCGGTGCAGTGACTGCGTGAAATGCGGTGCAGTGACTGCGTGAAATGGGATGCAGTGACTGCGTGAAATGGGATGCAGTGACTGCTTCAAATGGGATGCAGTGACTGAGTGAAATGGGATGCAGTGTCTGCGGGAAATGGGATGCAGTGACTGAGTGAAATAGGATGCAGTGACTGAGTGAAATAGGATGCAGTGACTGAGTGAAATGGGATGAAGTGACTGAGTGAAATGGGATGAAGTGACTGAGTGAAATGGGATGAAGTGACTGAGTGAAATGCGATGCAGTGACTGAGTGAAATGCGATGCAGTGACTGATGGAAATTGGATGCAGTGACAGAGTGACATGAGCTGCAGTGACTGAGTGAAATGAGATGCATTGTTTGATGGAAATATGATGCAGTAACTGATGGAAGTGAGATGCAGTGCTGAGGGAAATGGGATGCAGTGACTGAGTGAAATGAGATGCAGTGACTGAGCGAAATGGGATGCAGTATTTTTGGGAAGTAGGATGCAATCACTGATTGAAATGAGATGCAGAGACTGTGGGAAGGGAGATGTTGAGTCTATGGGAAATTGGATACAGTGAGTGTCGGAAATTGAATGCAGCGTCTGTGAGATACGGGAACCAGGGACTGATGGAAATGGGATGCTGTGACTGTGGTGAAGGAGATGCAGTGATGGAATGAATTGGGATGCAGTGACTGAGTGAATTGGGATTCAGTGACTGAGTGAAATGGGATGCAGTGACTGCGTGAAATGGGATGCAGTGACTGCGTGAAATGGGATGCAGTGACTGCGTGAAATGCGATGCAGTGACTGCGTGAAATGCGATGCAGTGACTGCGTGAAATGGGATGCAGTGACTACGTGAAATGGGACGCAGTGACTGACTGTAATGTGATTTAGTCACTGAGTGAAATGTGATTCCGTCACTGAGTGAAATATGATGCACTCACTGAGTGTACTGTGATTCAGTCACTGAGTGAACTGTGATGCAGTTACTGAGTGAAATGGGATGCAGTGGCTGAGTGGAATGGGATTCAGTGGCTGAGTGAAATGAGATGCAGTGACTGAGTGAAATGAGATGCAGTGACTGAGTGAAATGAGATGGAGTGACTGAGTGAAACGGGGTGCAGTGACTGAGTGAAATAGGCTGCAGTGACTGAGAGAAATGGGCTGCAGTCACTGAGTGAAATCTGTTGCTGTCTCTGAGTGAAATGTGATGCATCACTGAGTTGAATGGGATGCAGGGACTAAGTGAAATGAGATGCAGTGACTGAGGGAAAAGGGATTCAGAATTTTTGGGAAGTAGGATGCAATTACTGAGTGAAATGCGATGCAGAGACTGAGGGAAAGGAGATGCTGTGACTATGGGAAATGGGATGCAGTGAGTGTGGGAAATTGAATGCAGCGTGTGTGAGATACGGGGAACAGTGAGTGATGAAAATGGGATGCAGTGACTGTGGTGAAGGAGATGCAGTGATGGAGTGAAATGTGATGCAGTGACTGAGTGAAATGTGATGCAGTGACTGCGCGAAATGCGATGCAGTGACTGCGTGAAATGGGACGCAGTGACTAAGTGAAATGTGATTCAGTCACTGAGTGAAATGTGATTCCGTCACTCAGTGAAATATGATGCACTCACTGAGTGTACTGTGATTCAGTCACTGAGTGAACTGTGATGCAGTCACTGAGTGAACTGTGATGCAATGGCTGAGTGAAATAAGATGCACTGACTGAGTGAAATGAGATGCACTGACTGAGTGAAATGAGATGCAGTGACTGAGTGAAATGAGATGCAGTGACTGAGTGAAATGGGACGCAGTGACTGAGTGAAATGGGATGCAGTGACTGAGTGAAATGGGATGCAGTGACTGAGTGAAATGGGATGCCGTGACTGAGGGACATGGGATGCCGTGACTGAGGGAAATGGGATGCAGTGACCTGAGGGAATTGGGATGTAGTGACTGAGTGAAATGAGATGCATTGTTTGATGGAAATATGATGCAGTAACTGACGGAAATGAGATGCAGTGACTGAGGGAAATGGGATGCAGTCACTAAGGGAAATGGGATGCAGTGACCGAGTGAAATGAGATGCAGTGACTGAGCGAAATGGGATGCACTATTTTTGGGAAGTAGGATGCAATCACTGATTGAAATGTGATGCAGAGACTGTGGGAAAGGAGATGTTGTGACGATGGGAAATGGGATGCAGTGACTGAGTGAAATGGGATGCAGTGACTCAGTGAAATGTGATTCCGTCACTGAGTGAAATATGATGCACTCACTGAGTGTACTGCGATTCAGTCACTGACTGAACTGTGATGCAGTCACTGAGTGAACTGTGATGCAGTCACTGAGTGAACTGTGATGCAGTGGCTGAGGGACATGTGATGCAGTGACTGAGTGAAATGGGATGCAGTGACTGAGTGAAATGGGATGCAGTACCTGAGGGAAATGGGATGCAGTGACTGAGGTAGTGGGAATGAGTGACTGAGTTCATGGGGATGCAATGCCCGAGCGGACTTGGGGTGCAGTGAGTGAGGGAGATGGGATACAGTGCCTTAGTGAAATGAGATGCAGTGACTGAGGGAAATGGGATGCAGTGACTGAGTGAAATGAGATGCAATGACTCAGGGAAATGGGATGCAGTGACTGAGTGACATGGGATGCAGTGACTGAGGGACATGGGAAGCACTGACTGAGTGAAATGCGATGCAGAGACTGAGGGAAAGGAGATGCTCTGACTTTGGGAAATGGGATGCAGTGAGTGTGGGAAATTGAATGCAGGGCCTGTGAGATACGGGAAACAGTGACTGAGGGCAATGGGATGCAGTGACTGAGGGCAATGGGATGCAGTGACTGAGTGAAATGTGATGCAGTGACTGAGGGCAATGGGATGCAGTTACTGAGTGAAATGGGATGCAGTTACTGAGTGAAATGGGATGCAGTTACTGAGTGAAATGGGATGCAGTCTCTGAGCGAAATGTGTTGCAGTCACTGAGTGAAATCGGACGCATCACTGAGTGAAATGGGACGCAGTGACTGAGGGAAATGGGATGCAGTGACTGAGTGAAATGACATGCAGTGACTGAGTGAAATGGGATGCAGTGACTGAGGGAAATGGGAAGCAGTGACTCGGAAATGGGATGCAGTGAGTGTGTGAAATTGAAAGCTGCGTCTGTGAGATACGGGGAACAGTGAGTGATGAAAATGGGATGCAGTGACTGTGGTGAAGGAGCTGCAGTGATTGAGTGAAATGGGATGCAGTGACTGACTGAAATGGGATGCAGTGTCTGCGTGAAATGCGGTGCAGTGACTGCGTGAAATGCGGTGCAGTGACTGCGTGAAATGGGATGCAGTGACTGCTTTAAATCTGATGCAGTGACTGAGTGCAATGGGGTGCAGTGACTGAGTGCAATGGGATGCAGTGACTGAGCGACATGGGATGCAGTGATTGAGCGACATGGGATGCAGTGACTGAGGGACATGGGATGCAGTGACTGAGGGAAATGGGATGCACTGACACACGGACATGGGATGCAGTGACTGAGAGAATTGGGATGCAATGACCGAGGGAAATGGGATGCAGTGACCGAGTGGAATGAGATGATGTGACTGAGGGAAATGGATGCAGTGACTGCGTGAAATGGGATGCAGTGAATTAGTGAAATGAGATGTAGTGACTGATGTAAATGTGATGCAGTTACTGTGGGACATGGGATGCAGTGACTGAGTGAATAGTGATGCAGTGCCCGAGCGGGCTTGGGGTGCAGTGACTGAGGGAATTGGGATACAGTGCCTGAGTGCAATGTGATGCAGTAATTGAGGGAAATAGGATGCAGTGACTGAGGTACTGGGAAGGAGTGACTGAGGGAAATGGGATGCAGTGACTGAGGGAAATGGGATGCAGTGACTGAGGGAAATGGGATGCAGTGACTGAGGGAAATGGGATGCAGTGACTGATGGAAATGGGATGCAGTGACTGAGGGAAATGGGATGCAGTGACTCGGTGAAATGGGATGCAGTGACTGTGTGAAATGGGCTGCAGTGTCTGTGTGAACTGTAATGCAGTGACTGTGTGATCTAGGATGCGGTGGCTGAGTGAAATGGGATGCAGTAATTGGTGGAAATGGGATGCAGTGACTGAGGGAAATGCGTTGCAGTGACTGTGTCAAATGGATGCAGTGACTGAGTGTAATGGGATGCAGTGACTGTTCGAAATGGGATGCGGTGACTGACAGTAATTGGATGGAGTGACGGACGGTAATGGGATGCAGTGACTGAGGGAAACGGGACGCAGTGTCAGAGTGAAATAGGATGCAGTCAATGAGTGAAATGGCCTGCAGTGATTGAGTGAAGTGGGATGCAGTGACTGAGGGAAATGGGATGCAGTGGCTGAGTGAAATGGGAAGCACTGACTCTTGGAATTGGGATGCAGTGACTGTTGGAAATGGATTGCAGTGACTGATGGAAATGTGATGCATTGACTCAGGGAAAGGAGATTGCGTGACTGTGGAAACAGGATGCTGTGACTGAGGGAAAGGAGGTGCCGTGACTGAGGGAAAGGAGATGCCGTGACTGAGGGAAAGGAGATGCAGTGTCTGTGGGAAATGGGATACTGTGACTCAGGGGAAAGGGAAGCAGTGATTGAGGGGAATGAGATGCAGTGACTGTGTGAAATGGGTGCAGTGTCTGTGTGAACTGTAATGCAGTGACTGTGTGATCTCGGATGCGGTGGCCGAGTGAAATGGGATACAGTGGCTGAGTGAAATGGGATGCAGTGGCTGAGTGAAATGGGATGCAGTAATTGGTGGAAATGGGATGCAGTGACTGAGGGAAATGGGATGCAGTGACTGTGTCAAATGGATGCAGTGACTGAGTGTAATGGGATGCAGTGACTGATCAAAATGGGATGCAGTGACTGACAGTAATTGGATGGAGTGACGGACGGTAATGGGATGCAGTGACTGAGGGAAACGGGACGCAGCGTCAGAGTGAAATAGGATGCAGTCAATGAGTGAAATGGCCTGCAGTGATTGAGTGAAGTGGGATGCAGTGACTGCTTGAAATGGGATGCAGTGACTGAGGGAAATGAGTGGCAGTGTCTGTTTGAAATGGGATCCTGCGACTGAAGTTAATGGGATGCAGTGACTGAGGATAATGGGATGCAGTGACTGAGGACAATGGGATGCAGTGACTGAGGGTAATGTGATGCAGTGACTGAGTGAAATGGGATGCAGTGACTGAGGGAAATGGGATGCAGTGACTGGGAAATGGGATGCAGTGATTGATGGAAATGGGATGCAGTGACTGAGGATAATGGGATGCAGTGACTGAGGACAATGGGATGCAGTGACTGAGGGAAATGAGATGCCGAGACTGAGTGAACTGGGATGCAATGACTGATGGAAATGGTATGCAGTGTCTGTTGGAAATGGGATCCTGCGACTGACGGTAATGGGATGCAGTGACTGAGGGTAATGGGATGCAGTGACTGAGTGAAATGGGATGCAGTGACTGAGTGAAATGGGATGCAGTGACTGAGGGTAATGGGATGCAGTGACTGAGGACAATGGGATGCAGTGACTGAGGACAATGGGATGCAGTGACTGAGGACAATGGGATGCAGTGACTGAGGACAATGGGATGCAGTGACTGAGGACAATGGGATGCAGTGACTGAGGACAATGGGATGCAGTGACTGAGGACAATGGGATGCAGTGACTGAGGACAATGGGATGCAGTGACTGAGGGCAATGGGATGCAGTGACTGAGGGCAATGGGATGCAGTGACTGAGTGAAATGGGATTGCCGTGACTGTGGAAAGGAGATGCAGTGACTGAGGAAATGGGACGCAGTGACGGATGGAAATGGGATGCCCTGACTGAGTGTAAAGTGAAGCATTCAGTGAAATGGGATGCAGTGGCTGTGTGAAATGGGATGCAGTGGCTGTGTGAAATGGGATGCACTGGCTGTGTGAACTGGGATGCAGTGGCTGTGTGAACTGGGATGCAGTGACTGTGTGAATAGGGATGCAGTGACTGAGGGAAAGGAGATGCAGTGTCTGTTTGAAATGGGATGCTGCGACTCAAGTGAATGGGATGCAGTGACTGTGGGGAATGGGATGCAGTGACTGTGGGGAATGGGACGCAGTGACTGTGGGGAATGGGATGCAGTGACTGAGATAAATGGGATGCAGTGACTGATGGAAATGGGATGCAGTGAATGTGGGAAATGGGATTCAGTGACTGTGGGGAATGGGATGCAGTGTCTGAGGGAAATGGAATTCACTGACTGAGATAAATGGGATGCAGTAATTGGTGGAAATGGGATGCAGTGACTGAGGGAAATGGGATGCAGTGACTGTGTCAAATGGATGCAGTGACTGATCAAAATGGGATGCAGTGACTGACAGTAATTGGATGGAGTGACGGACGGTAATGGGATGCAGTGACTGAGGGAAACGGGACGCAGCGTCAGAGTGAAATAGGATGCAGTCAATGAGTGAAATGGCCTGCGGTGATTGAGAGAAGTGGGATGCAGTGACTGATTTAAATGTGATGCAGAGGCTGAATGAAATGGGATGCAGTGACTGCTTGAAATGGGATGCAGTGACTGAGTGAAATGTGATGCAGTGACTGAGGGAAATGGGATGCAGTGACTGAGGGAAATGGGATGCAGTGACTGAGGGAAATGTGATGCAGTGACTGAGGGAAATGGGATGCAGAGGCTGAATGAAATGGGATGCAGTGACTGAGGGAAGTGGGATGCAGTGACTGAGGGAAGTGGGATGCAGTGACTGAGGGAAGTGGGATGCAGTGACTGAGTTAAATGTGATGCAGAGGCTGAATGAAATGGGATGCAGTGACTGCTTGAAATGGGATGCAGTGACTGCTTGAAATGGGATGCAGTGACTGAGTGAAATGGGATGCAGTGACTGAGTGAAATGGGATGCAGTGACTGAGTGAAATGGGATGCAGTGACTGAGGACAATGGGCTGCAGTGACTGAGGACAATGGGATGCAGTGACTGAGGACAATGGGATGCAGTGACTGAGGACAATGGGATGCAGTGACTGAGGACAATGGGATGCAGTGACTGAGGGAAAAGAGATGCCGTGACTGAGGGAAAGGAGATGCAGTGTCTGTGGGAAATGGGATACTGTGACTCAGTGTAATGGGAAGCAGTGACTGAGGGGAATGAGATGCAGTGACTGAGTGAAATGGGATGCAGTGACTCGGTGAAATGGGATGCAGTGACTGTGTGAAATGGGCTGCAGTGTCTGTGTGAACTGTAATGCAGTGACTGTGTGATCCAGGATGCGGTGGCCGAGTGAAATGGGATGCAGTGGCTGAGTGAAATGGGATGCAGTGGCTGAGTGAAATGGGATGCAGTAATTGGTGGAAATGGGATGCAGTGACTGTGGTGAAGGAGATGCAGTGATTGAGTGAAATGGGATGCAGTGACTGAGTGAAATGAGATGCATTGACTGAGGGAAATGGGATGCAGTCAGTGAGTGAAATGTGTTGCAGTCACTGAGTGAAATGCGATGCAGTGACTGAGGGAAATGGGATGCAGTGACTGAGGGAAATGGGATGCAGTGACTGAGGGAAATGAGATGCCAAGACTGAGGGAAATGAGATGCCAAGACTGAGTGAACTGGGATACAGTGACTGATGGAAATGGTATGCACTGACTGAGGGAAATGGGATGCAGTGACTGAGGGACACGGGATGCAGTGACTGAGGGACATGGGGTGCAGTGACTGAGGGAGATGGGATGCAGTGACTGAGGGACATGGGGTGCAGTGACTGAGGGAGATGGGATGCAGTGACTGATGGAAATGGGATGCAGTGACTGAGGACAATGGGATGCAGTGACTGAGTGAAATGGGATGCCGTGACTGAGGGAAAAGAGATGCCGTGACTGAGGGAAAAGCGATGCCGTGACTGAGGGAAAGGAGATGCAGTGTCTGTGGGAAATGGGATACTGTGACTCAGTGTAATGGGAAGCAGTGACTGAGGGGAATGAGATGCAGTGACTGAGTGAAATGGGATGCAGTGACTCGGTGAAATGGGATGCACTGACTGAGTTAAATGTGATGCAGAGGCTGAATGAAATGGGATGCAGTGACTGAGTGAAATGGGATGCAGTGACTGAGTGAAATGGGATGCAGTGACTGAGTGAAATGGGATGCAGTGACTGAGTGAAATGGGATGCAGTGACCGAGGGAAATTAGATGCAGTGTCTGTTGGAAATGGGATCCTGCGACTGAAGTTAATGGGATGCAGTGACTGAGGGTAATGGGATGCAGTGACTGAGTGAAATGGGATTCAGTGACTGAGGGGAATCGGATGCAGTGAATGAGGACAATGGGATGCAGTGACTGAGGACAATGGGATGCAGTGACTGAGGGCAATGGGATGTAGTGACTGAGGGCAATGGGATGCAGTGACTGAGGGCAATGGGATGCAGTGACTGAGGGCAATGGGATGCAGTGACTGAGGGCAATGGGATGCAGTGACTGAGGGCAATGGGATGCAGTGACTGAGGACAATGGGATGCAGTGACTGAGGGGAATGTGATGCAGTGACTGAGGGAAATGTGATGCAGTGACTGAGGGAAATGGGCTGCAGTGACTGAGTGAAATGGGATGCATCACTGAGTGAAATGGGATGCATCACTGAGTGAAATGGGATGCAGTGACTGAGTGAAATGGGATGCAGTGACTGAGTGAAATGGGATGCAGTGACTGAGTGAAATGTGATGCAGTGACTGAGTAAAATGCGATGCAGTGACTGAGTGAAATGGATGCAGTGAATGAGTGAAATGAGATGCACTGACTGATGGAAATTGGATGCAGTGACAGAGTGACATGAGCTGCAGTGACTGAGTGAAATGAGATGCATTGTTTGATGGAAATATGATGCAGTAACTGACGGAAATGAGATGCAGTGCTGAGGGAAATGGGATGCAGTGACCAAGGGAAATGGGATGCAGTGACCGAGTGGAATGAGATGCAGTGACTGAGCGAAATGGGATGCAGTATTTTTGGGAAGTAGGATGCAATCACTGATTGAAATGAGATGCAGAGACTGTGGGAAAGGAGATGCTGAGTCTATGGGAAATTGGATACAGTGAGTGTCGGAAATTGAATGCAGCGTCTGTGAGATACCGGAACCAGTGACTGATGGAAATGGGATGCTGTGACTGTCGTGAAGGAGATGCAGTGATGGAGTGAATTGGGATGCAGTGACTGAGTGAAATGGGATGCAGTGACTGCGTGAAATGGGATGCAGTGACTGCGTGAAATGGGATGCAGTGACTGCGTGAAATGGGATGCAGTGACTGCGTGAAATGGGATGCAGTGACTGCGTGAAATGCGATGCAGTGACTGCGTGAAATGCGATGCAGTGACTGCGTGAAATGTGATGCAGTGACTGTGTGAAATGCGATGCAGTGACTGTGTGAAATGCGATGCAGTGACTGAGTGAAATGGGCTGCAGTGACTGAGAGAAATGGGCTGAAGTCACTGAGTGAAATCTGTTGCTGTCTCTGAGTGAAAAGTGATGCATCACTGAGTTGAATGGGATGCAGGGACTGAGTGAAATGAGATGCAGTGACTGAGGGAAAAGGGATTCAGAATTTTTGGGAAGTAGGATGCAATCACTGAGTGAAATGCGATACAGAGACTGAGGGAAAGGAGATGCTGTGACTATGGGAAATGGGATGCAGTGAGTGTGGGAAATTGAAAGCAGCGTGTGAGAGATACGGGGAACAGTGAGTGATGAAAATGGGATGCATTGACTGTGGTGAAGGAGATGCAGTGATTGAGTGAAATGGGATGCAGTGTCTCCGTGAAATGCGGTGCAGTGACTGCGTGAAATGCGGTGCAGTGACTGCGTGAAATGGGATGCAGTGACTGCTTCAAATGGGATGCAGTGACTGTGTGAAATGCGATGCAGTGACTGTGTGAAATGGGATGCAGTGACTGAGTGAAATGGGCTGCAGTGACTGAGAGAAATGGGCTGAAGTCACTGAGTGAAATCTGTTGCTGTCTCTGAGTGAAATGTGATGCATCACTGAGTTGAATGGGATGCAGGGACTGAGTGAAATGAGATGCAGTGACTGAGGGAAAAGGGATTCAGAATTTTTGGGAAGTAGGATGCAATCACTGATTGAAATGAGATGCAGAGACTGTGGGAAAGGAGATGCTGAGTCTATGGGAAATTGGATACAGTGAGTGTCGGAAATTGAATGCAGCGTCTGTGAGATACCGGAACCAGTGACTGATGGAAATGGGATGCTGTGACTGTCGTGAAGGAGATGCAGTGATGGAGTGAATTGGGATGCAGTGACTGAGTGAAATGGGATGCAGTGACTGCGTGAAATGGGATGCAGTGACTGCGTGAAATGGGATGCAGTGACTGCGTGAAATGGGATGCAGTGACTGCGTGAAATGCGATGCAGTGACTGCGTGAAATGCGATGCAGTGACTGCGTGAAATGCGATGCAGTGACTGTGTGAAATGCGATGCAGTGACTGTGTGAAATGGGATGCAGTGACTGAGTGAAATGGGCTGCAGTGACTGAGAGAAATGGGCTGAAGTCACTGAGTGAAATCTGTTGCTGTCTCTGAGTGAAATGTGATGCATCACTGAGTTGAATGGGATGCAGGGACTGAGTGAAATGAGATGCAGTGACTGAGGGAAAAGGGATTCAGAATTTTTGGGAAGTAGGATGCAATCACTGAGTGAAATGCGATACAGAGACTGAGGGAAAGGAGATGCTGTGACTATGGGAAATGGGATGCAGTGAGTGTGGGAAATTGAAAGCAGCGTGTGAGAGATACGGGGAACAGTGAGTGATGAAAATGGGATGCATTGACTGTGGTGAAGGAGATGCAGTGATTGAGTGAAATGGGATGCAGTGTCTCCGTGAAATGCGGTGCAGTGACTGCGTGAAATGCGGTGCAGTGACTGCGTGAAATGGGATGCAGTGACTGCTTCAAATGGGATGCAGTGACTGTGTGAAATACGATGCAGTGACTGTGTGAAATGGGATGCAGTGACTGAGTGAAATGGGCTGCAGTGACTGAGAGAAATGGGCTGAAGTCACTGAGTGAAATCTGTTGCTGTCTCTGAGTGAAATGTGATGCATCACTGAGTTGAATGGGATGCAGGGACTGAGTGAAAGGAGATGCAGTGACTGAGGGAAAAGGGATTCAGAATTTTTGGGAAGTAGGATGCAATCACTGAGTGAAATGCGATACAGAGACTGAGGGAAAGGAGATGCTGTGACTATGGGAAATGGGATGCAGTGAGTGTGGGAAATTGAAAGCAGCGTGTGAGAGATACGGGGAACAGTGAGTGATGAAAATGGGATGCAGTGACTGTGGTGAAGGAGATGCAGTGATTGAGTGAAATGGGATGCAGTGTCTCCGTGAAATGCGGTGCAGTGACAGCGTGAAATGCGGTGCAGTGACTGCGTGAAATGGGATGCAGTGACTGCTTCAAATGGGATGCAGTGACTGAGTGCATTGGGATGCATCACTGAGTGAAATGGGATGCAGTGACTGACGGAAATGGGATGCAGTGACAGATGGAAATGTGATGCAGTGACTGAGTGAAATGTGATGCAGTGACTGAGTGAAATGTGATGCAGTGACTGAGTGAAATGTGATGCAGTGACTGAGTGAAATGAGATGCACTGACTGATGGAAATTGGATGCAGCAACTGACGGAAATGAGATGCAGTGACTGTGGGAAATGGGATGCAGTGACTGAGGGAAATGGGATGCAGTGAATGAGGGAAATGGGATGCAGTGACTGAGTTAAATGTGATGCAGAGGCTGAATGAAATGGGATGCAGTGACTGCTTGAAATGGGATGCAGTGACTGAGTGAAATGGGATGCAGTGACTGAGTGAAATGGGATGCAGTGACTGAGGACAATGGGCTGCAGTGACTGAGGACAATGGGATGCAGTGACTGAGGACAATGGGATGCAGTGACTGAGTGAAATGGCATGCAGTGACTGAGTGAAATGGGATGCCGTGACTGAGGGAAAAGAGATGCCGTGACTGAGGGAAAGGAGATGCAGTGACTGAGGGAAAGGAGATGCAGTGTCTGTGGGAAATGGGATACTGTGACTCAGGGTAATGGGAAGCAGTGACTGAGGGGAATGAGATGCAGTGACTGAGTGAAATGGGATGCAGTGACTCGGTGAAATGGGATGCAGTGACTGTGTGAAATGGGCTGCAGTGTCTGTGTGAACTGTAATGCAGTGACTGTGTGATCCAGGATGCGGTGGCCGAGTGAAATGGGATGCAGTGGCTGAGTGAAATGGGATGCAGTGGCTGAGTGAAATGGGATGCAGTAATTGGTGGAAATGGGATGCAGTGACTGTGGTGAAGGAGATGCAGTGATTGAGTGAAATGTGATGCAGTGACTGAGGGAAATGGGATGCAGTGACTGAGGGAAATGGGATGCAGTGACTGAGGGAAATGAGATGCCAAGACTGAGGGAAATGAGATGCCAAGACTGAGTGAACTGGGATACAGTGACTGATGGAAATGGTATGCACTGACTGAGGGAAATGGGATGCAGTGACTGAGGGACACGGGATGCAGTGACTGAGGGACATGGGGTGCAGTGACTGAGGGACATGGGGTGCAGTGACTGAGGGAGATGGGATGCAGTGACTGAGGGACATGGGGTGCAGTGACTGAGGGAGATGGGATGCAGTGACTGATGGAAATGGGATGCAGTGACTGAGGGAAAGAAGATGCAGTGACTGTGGGAAATGGCATACTGTGACTCAGGGTAATGGGATGCAGTGACTGAGGGGAATGGGATGCAGAGAGAGTTGGAATTTGAATACAGCGTCTGAGAGATACGGGAAACAGTGACTGATGGAAATGGGATGCAGTGACTGTGGGACATGGGATGCAGTGATTGAGTGAAATGTGATGCAGTGACTGAGTGAAATGTGATGCAGTGACTGAGTGAAATGTGATGCAGTGACTGAGTGAAATGGGATGCAGTGACTGAGTGAAATGCGATGCAGTGACTGAGTGAAATGGGCTGCAGTGACTGTTGGAAATGGGATGCAGTGACTGTGGTGAAGGAGATGCAGTGATTGAGTGAAATGGGATGCAGTGACTGAGTGAAATGAGGTGCAGTGACCGCCTTAAATGGGATGCAGTGACTGCGTGAAATGGGACGCAGTGACTGAGTGAAATGGGATGCAGTGACTGACTGAAATGGGATGAAGTGAATGAGTGAAATGGAATGCAGTGACTGTGGGACGTGGGATGCAGTGACTGAGGGAATTGGATGCAGTGACTGAGGGACGTGGGATGCAGTGACTGAGGGACATGGGATGCAGTGACTGAGGGACATGGGATGCATCGGCTGAGTGAAATGCGATGCAGAGACTGAGGGAAAGGAGATGCTCCGACTGTGGGAAATAGGATGCAGTGAGTGTGGGAAATTGAATGCAGTGTCTGTGAGATACGGGAATCAGTGACTGTTGGAAATGGGATGCAGTGACTGTGGTGAAGGAGATGCAATGATTGAGTGAAATGGGATGCAGTGACTGAGTGAAATGGGATGCAGTGACTGAGTGAAATGGGATGCAGTGACTGAGTGAAATGGGATGCAGTGACTGAGTGAAATGGGATGCAGTGACTGAGTGAAATGGGATGCAGTGACTGAGTGAAATGGGATGCAGTGACTGAGTGAAATGTGATGCAGTGACTGAGTCAAATGCGATGCAGTGACTGAGTGAAATGGATGCAGTGAATTAGTGAAATGAGATGCACTGACTGATGGAAATTGGATGCAGTGACAGAGTGACATGAGCTGCAGTGACTGAGTGAAATGAGATGCATTGTTTGATGGAAATATGATGCAGTAACTGACGGAAATGAGATGCAGTGCTGAGGGAAATGGGATGCAGTGACCAAGGGAAATGGGATGCAGTGACCGAGTGGAATGAGATGCAGTGACTGAGCGAAATGGGATGCAGTATTTTTGGGAAGTAGGATGCAATCACTGATTGAAATGAGATGCAGAGACTGTGGGAAAGGAGATGCTGAGTCTATGGGAAATTGGATACAGTGAGTGTCGGAAATTGAATGCAGCGTCTGTGAGATACCGGAACCAGTGACTGATGGAAATGGGATGCTGTGACTGTCGTGAAGGAGATGCAGTGATGGAGTGAATTGGGATGCAGTGACTGAGTGAAATGGGATGCAGTGACTGCGTGAAATGGGATGCAGTGACTGCGTGAAATGGGATGCAGTGACTGCGTGAAATGGGATGCAGTGACTGCGTGAAATGCGATGCAGTGACTGCGTGAAATGCGATGCAGTGACTGCGTGAAATGTGATGCAGTGACTGTGTGAAATGCGATGCAGTGACTGTGTGAAATGGGATGCAGTGACTGAGTGAAATGGGCTGCAGTGACTGAGAGAAATGGGCTGAAGTCACTGAGTGAAATCTGTTGCTGTCTCTGAGTGAAAAGTGATGCATCACTGAGTTGAATGGGATGCAGGGACTGAGTGAAATGAGATGCAGTGACTGAGGGAAAAGGGATTCAGAATTTTTGGGAAGTAGGATGCAATCACTGAGTGAAATGCGATACAGAGACTGAGGGAAAGGAGATGCTGTGACTATGGGAAATGGGATGCAGTGAGTGTGGGAAATTGAAAGCAGCGTGTGAGAGATACGGGGAACAGTGAGTGATGAAAATGGGATGCAGTGACTGTGGTGAAGGAGATGCAGTGATTGAGTGAAATGGGATGCAGTGTCTCCGTGAAATGCGGTGCAGTGACTGCGTGAAATGCGGTGCAGTGACTGCGTGAAATGGGATGCAGTGACTGCTTCAAATGGGATGCAGTGACTGAGTGCATTGGGATGCATCACTGAGTGAAATGGGATGCAGTGACTGACGGAAATGGGATGCAGTGACAGATGGAAATGTGATGCAGTGACTGAGTGAAATGTGATGCAGTGACTGAGTGAAATGTGATGCAGTGACTGAGTGAAATGTGATGCAGTGACTGAGTGAAATGTGATGCAGTGACTGAGTGAAATGAGATGCACTGACTGATGGAAATTGGATGCAGCAACTGACGGAAATGAGATGCAGTGACTGTGGGAAATGGGATGCAGTGACTGAGGGAAATGGGATGCAGTGAATGAGGGAAATGGGATGCAGTGACTGAGTTAAATGTGATGCAGAGGCTGAATGAAATGGGATGCAGTGACTGCTTGAAATGGGATGCAGTGACTGAGTGAAATGGGATGCAGTGACTGAGTGAAATGGGATGCAGTGACTGAGTGAAATGGGATGCAGTGACTGAGGACAATGGGCTGCAGTGACTGAGGACAATGGGCTGCAGTGACTGAGGACAATGGGATGCAGTGACTGAGGACAATGGGATGCAGTGACTGAGTGAAATGGGATGCCGTGACTGAGGGAAAAGAGATGCCGTGACTGAGGGAAAGGAGATGCAGTGACTGAGGGAAAGGAGATGCAGTGTCTGTGGGAAATGGGATACTGTGACTCAGGGTAATGGGAAGCAGTGACTGAGGGGAATGAGATGCAGTGACTGAGTGAAATGGGATGCAGTGACTCGGTGAAATGGGATGCAGTGACTGTGTGAAATGGGCTGCAGTGTCTGTGTGAACTGTAATGCAGTGACTGTGTGATCCAGGATGCGGTGGCCGAGTGAAATGGGATGCAGTGGCTGAGTGAAATGGGATGCAGTGGCTGAGTGAAATGGGATGCAGTAATTGGTGGAAATGGGATGCAGTGACTGTGGTGAAGGAGATGCAGTGACTGCGTGAAATGTGATGCAGTGACTGTGTGAAATGCGATGCAGTGACTGTGTGAAATGGGATGCAGTGACTGAGTGAAATGGGCTGCAGTGACTGAGAGAAATGGGCTGAAGTCACTGAGTGAAATCTGTTGCTGTCTCTGAGTGAAATGTGATGCATCACTGAGTTGAATGGGATGCAGGGACTGAGTGAAATGAGATGCAGTGACTGAGGGAAAAGGGATTCAGAATTTTTGGGAAGTAGGATGCAATCACTGAGTGAAATGCGATACAGAGACTGAGGGAAAGGAGATGCTGTGACTATGGGAAATGGGATGCAGTGAGTGTGGGAAATTGAAAGCAGCGTGTGAGAGATACGGGGAACAGTGAGTGATGAAAATGGGATGCATTGACTGTGGTGAAGGAGATGCAGTGATTGAGTGAAATGGGATGCAGTGTCTCCGTGAAATGCGGTGCAGTGACTGCGTGAAATGCGGTGCAGTGACTGCGTGAAATGGGATGCAGTGACTGCTTCAAATGGGATGCAGTGACTGAGTGCATTGGGATGCATCACTGAGTGAAATGGGATGCAGTGACTGACGGAAATGGGATGCAGTGACTGACGGAAATGGGATGCAGTGACAGATGGAAATGTGATGCAGTGACTGAGTGAAATGTGATGCAGTGACTGAGTGAAATGTGATGCAGTGACTGAGTGAAATGCGATGCAGTGACTGAGTGAAATGCGATGCAGTGACTGAGTGAAATGAGATGCACTGACTGATGGAAATTGGATGCAGCAACTGACGGAAATGAGATGCAGTGACTGTGGGAAATGGGATGCAGTGACTGAGGGAAATGGGATGCAGTGAATGAGGGACATGGGATGCCGTGACTGAGGGACATGGGATGCAGTGACTGAGGGACATGGGATGCCGTGACTGAGGGACATGGGATGAAGTGACTGAGTGAAATGTGATGCAGTGACTGAGTGAAATGTGATGCAGTGACTTAGTGAAATGAGATGCACTGACTGAGTGAAATGGGATGCAGTGACTGAGTGAAATGGGATGCAGTGACTGAGTGAAATGGGATGCAGTGACTGAGGGACATGGGATGCTGTGACTGAGGGACATGGGATGCCGTGACTGAGGGACGTGGGATGCCGTGACTGAGGGAAATAGGATGCAGTGAATGAGGGACATGGGATGCCGTGACCGAGGGACATGGGATGCCTTGACTGAGGGAAATAGGATGCAGTGAATGAGGGACATGGGATGCAGTGACACACGGACATGGGATGCAGTGACCGAAGGGAAGTGGGATGCAGTGACTGAGTGAAATGAGATGCATTGTTTGATGGAAATATGATGCAGTAACTGACGGAAATGAGATGCAGTGACTGAGGGAAATGGGATGCAGTCACTAAGGGAAATGGGATGCAGTGACCGACTGAAATGAGATGCAGTGACTGAGTCAAATGGGATGCACTATTTTTGGGAAGTAGGATGCAATCACTGATTGAAATGAGATGCAGAGACTGTGGGAAAGGAGATGTTGTGACGATGGGAAATGGGATGCAGTGACTCAGTGAAATGTGATTCAGTCACTGACTGAACTGTGATGCAGTCACTGAGTGAAATGGGATGCAGTGACTGAGTGAAAGGGGATGCAGTGACAGAGTGAAATGGGATGCAGTGACAGAGTGACATGAGCTGCAGTGTCTGATGGAAATGTGATGCAGTACCTGAGGGAAATGGGATGCAGTGACTGAGTGAAATGAGATGCAGTGTGAGAGTGACATGGGATGCAGTGACTGAGGGACATGGGAAGCACTGACTGAGTGAAATGCGATGCAGAGACTGAGGGAAAGGAGATGTTCTGACTTTGGGAAATGGGATGCAGTGAGTGTGGGAAATTGAATGCAGCGTCTGGGAGATAAGGGAAACAGTGACTGATGGAAATGGGATGCAGTAAATGTGTTGAAGGAGTTGCAGTGACTGAGTGAAATGGGATGCAGTGATTGAGTGAAATGGGATGCAGTGAATGAGTGAAATGGGATGCAGTGACTGAGTGAAATGTGATTCAGCCACTGAGTGAATTGGGATGCAGTCACTGAGTGAGATGGGATGCAGTGACTGATGGAAATTGGATGCAGTGACTATGGTGAAGGAGATGCAGTGACTGAGTGAAATGGGATGCAGTGACTGAGCGACATGGGATGCAGTGACTGAGGGACATGGGATGCAGTGACTGAGCGACATGGGATGCAGTGACTGAGGGACATGGGATGCAATGACTGAGGGAAATGGGATGCAGTGACCGAGTGGAATGAGATGATGTGACTGAGGGAAATGGATGCAGTGACTGCGTGAAATGGGATGCAGTGAATTAGTGAAATGAGATGTAGTGACTGATGGAAATGTGATGCAGTTACTGTGGGACATGGGATGCAGTGACAGAGTTAATAGTGATGCAGTGCCCGAGCGGGCTTGGGGAGCAGTGACTGAGGGAAATTGGATACAGTGCCTGAGTGCAATGTGATGCAGTAATTGAGGGAAATAGGATGCAGTGACTGACGGAAATGGGATGCAGTGACTGAGGGAAATGGGATGCAGTGCCTGAGGGAAATGGGATGCAATCACTGAGTGAAATGCGATGCAGAGACTGAGGGAAAGGAGATGCTGTGACGATGGGAAATGGGATGCAGTGAGTGTGGGAAATTGAATGCAGCGTCTGTGAGATAGGGGAAACAGTGACTGATGGAAATTGGACGCAGTGACTGTGGTGAAGGAGATGCAGTGATTGTGTGAAATGGGATGCAGTGACTGAGTAAAATACGATGCAGTGACTGAGTGACATGTGATGCAGTGACTGAGGGAATTGGGATGCAGTGACTGAGGGAAATGGGATGCAGTGACAGAGTGACATGAGCTGCAGTATCTGATGGAAATGTGATGCAGAACATGAGGGAAATGGGATTCAGTGACTGAGGTAATGGGAAGGAGTGACTGAGTTCATGGGAGTGCAATGCCCGAGTGGACTTGGGGTGCACTGAGTGAGGGAAATGGGATACAGTGCCTGAGCGAAATGGGACGCACTGACTGAGTGAAATGGGATGCAGTGACTGAGGGACATGGGATGCATTGACTGAGGGAAATGGGATGCAGTGACTGAGGGAAATGGGATGCATTGACTGCGTGAAATGCGATGCAGAGACTGAGGGAAAGGAGACTCTGTGATTCTGGGAAATGGGATGCAGTGAGTGTGGGAAATTGAATGCAGCGCCTGTGAGATACGGGAAACAGTGACTGATGGAAATGGAATGTAGTGACTATGGTGAAGGAGATGCAGTGATTGTGCGAAATGGGATGCAGTGACTGAGTGAAATCTGATGCAGTGACTGAGTGAAATGGGATGCAGTCACTGAGTGAAATGGGACGCATCACTGAGTGAAATGGGCTGCAGTGCCTGAGTGAAATTGGCTGCAGTGCCCGAGTGAAATGGGCTTCAGTGCCCGAGTGAAATGCGCTGCAGTGCCCGAGTGAAACGGGATGCAGTGCCCGAGTGAAACGGGATGCAGTGCCCGAGTGAAACGGGATGCAGTGCCCGAGTGAAATGGGATGCAGTGCCCGAGTGAAATGGGATGCCGTGCCTGAGGGTAATGGAATGCAGTGACTGAGTGAAATGTGATGCCGTGACTGTGGGGAATAGGGTGTGGTGACTGATGGAAATTGATTCACCATCTCAGTTGAATAGGATTCACTGTCCCCGTTAAATGTGATGCTGTGGCTGAGGGAAATGTGATGCTGTGACTGAGGGAAATGTGATGCTGTGACTGAGGGAAATGTGATTCTGTGACTGAGTGAAATGTGATGTAGTGACTGAGGGAAAGGAGATGCAGTGACTGAGAGAAATGGGAGGTGGTGACTGAGTGAAATGGGATGCAGTCACTGAGGGAAATGACCTGCAGTGACTGAAGATAATGAGACGCAGTGACTGAGTGAAATGCGATGCAGTGACTGAGAGAAGTGGGATGCAGTGACTGAGGGAAATCGGATGCAGTGACTGAGGGAAATGGGAAGCAGTGACTGACTGAAATGGGAGGTAGTGAGTGACTCAAATGGGAGGCAGTGACCGAGTGAAGTGGGAGGCAGTGACCGAGTGAAGTGGGAGGCAGTGACCGAGTGAAATGTGGTGCAGTGACCGAGTGAAATGTGGTGCAGTGACTGAGTGAAATGTGGTGCAGTGACTGAGTGAAATGTGGTGCAGTGACTGAGTGAAATGGGAGGCAGTGACTGAGTGTAATGGGATGCAGTGACTGCGTGAAATGGGATGCAGTGACAGAGTGAACTCTGATGCAGTGACAGAGTGAAAGGGGATGCAGTGACAGAGTGAAAGGGGATGCAGTGACAGAGTGAAAGGGGATGCAGTGACAGAGTGAAATGGGATGCAGTGACTGAGGGAAATGGGATGCAGTGACTGAGGGAAATGGGATGCAGTGACAGAGTGAAATGGGATGCAGTGACAGAGTGAAATGGGATGCAGTGACAGAGTGAAATGGGATGCAGTGACTGAGGGAAATGGGATGCAGTGACTGAGGGAAATGGGATGCAGTGACTGAGGGAAAACGGATGCAGTGACTGTGTGAAATGTGATGCAGTGTCTGAGTGAAATGTGATGCAGTGTCTGAGAGAAATGTGATGCAGTGACTGAGAGAAATGTGATGCAGTGACTGAGAGAAATGGGATGCAGTGACTTAGTGAAATGGGATGCAGTCTCTGAGTGAAATGGGATGCAGTGCCTGAGGGACATGTGATGCAGTTCCTGAGGGACATGGGATGCAGTGACACACGGACATGGGATGCACTGACACACGGACATGGGATGCAGTGACTGATCAAATTGGAATGCTGTGACTGAGTGAAATGAGATGCTGTGACCGAGTGAAATGAGATGCTGTGACTGAGGGAAATGGGATGCAGTGACTGCGTGAAATGGGATGCAGTGACTGCGTGAAATGGGACGCAGTGAATTAGTGAAATGAGATGTAGTGACTGATGGCAATGTGTTGCAGTTACTGTGGGACATGGGATGCAGTGAATGAGTGAATAGTGATGCAGTGCCCGAGCGGGCTTGGGGTGCAGTGACTGAGGGAAATGGGATACAGTGCCTGAGTGCAATGTGATGCAGTAATTGACGGAAATAGAATGCAGTGACTGAGGTACTGGGAAGGAGTGACTGAGGGAAATGGGATGCAGTGACTGACGGAAATGGGATGCAGTGACTGAGGGAAATGGGATGCAATCACTGAGTGAAATGCGATGCAGAGACTGAGGGAAAGGAGATGCTGCCACGATGGGAAATGGGATGCAGTGAGTGTCGGAAATTGAATGCAGCGTCTGTGAGATACGGGGATCAGTGAGAGATGAAAATGGGATGCAGTGACTGTGGTGAAGGAGATGCAGTGACTGAGTGAAATGGGATGCAGTGACTGAGTGAAATGGGATGCAGTGACTGAGTGAAATGGGATGCAGTGACTGAGTGAAATGGGATGCAGTCTCTGAGTGAAATGAGATGCAGTGACTGAGTGAAATGAGATGCCTTGTTTGATGGAAATATGATGCAGTAACTGACGGAAATGCGATGCACTGACTGAGTGTAATGCGATGCACTGACTGAGTGAAATGAGATGCACTGACTGATGGAAATTGGATGCAGTGACAGAGCGACATGAGCTGCAGTGACTGAGTGAAATGAGAAGCATAGAATGCACTGTCTGTGAGATACGAAAACAGTGACTGATGGAAATGGGATGCACTGACTGTGGTGAAGGGGATGCAGCGACTGTGTGAAATGGGATGCAGTGACTGCGTGAAATGGGATGCAGTGACTGAGGGAAATGGGATGCAGTGACTGAGGGAAATGGGATGCAGTGACAGAGTGAAATGGGATGCAGTGACAGAGTGAAATGGGATGCAGTGACAGAGTGAAATGGGATGCAGTGACAGAGGGAAAACGGATGCAGTGACTGCGTGAAATGGGACGCAGTGACTCAGTGAAATGTGATTCCGTCACTGAGTGAAATGTGATTACGTCACTGAGTGAAATGTGATGCACTCACTGAGTGAAATAGGATGAAGTGGCTGAGTGAAATGGGATGCAGTGACTGAGTGAAATGGGATGCAGTGACAGAGTGAAATGGGATGCAGTGACAGAGTGAAATGGGATGCAGTGACAGAGTGAAATGGGATGCAGTGACAGAGTGACATGAGCTGCAGTGTCTGATGGAAATGTGATGCAGTACCTGAGGGAAATGGGATGCAGTGACTGAGTGAAATGAGATGCAGTGTGAGAGTGACATGGGATGCAGTGACTGAGGGACATGGGAAGCACTGACTGAGTGAAATGCGATGCAGAGACTGAGGGAAAGGAGATGTTCTGACTTTGGGAAATGGGATGCAGTGAGTGTGGGAAATTGAATGCAGCGTCTGGGAGATAAGGGAAACAGTGACTGATGGAAATGGGATGCAGTAAATGTGTTGAAGGAGTTGCAGTGACTGAGTGAAATGGGATGCAGTGATTGAGTGAAATGGGATGCAGTGAATGAGTGAAATGGGA
The DNA here is from genome assembly GCF_030684315.1 of Stegostoma tigrinum. NCBI lineage: Eukaryota > Metazoa > Chordata > Chondrichthyes > Orectolobiformes > Stegostomatidae > Stegostoma > Stegostoma tigrinum. Next base: position 267,803 of record NW_026728159.1, on the reverse strand, counting down.
TGCAGTGACTGAGTGAAATGTGATTCAGCCACTGAGTGAATTGGGATGCAGTCACTGAGTGAGATGGGATGCAGTGACTGATGGAAATTGGATGCAGTGACTATGGTGAAGGAGATGCAGTGACTGAGTGAAATGGGATGCAGTGACTGAGCGACATGGGATGCAGTGACTGAGGGACATGGGATGCAGTGACTGAGCGACATGGGATGCAGTGACTGAGGGACATGGGATGCAATGACTGAGGGAAATGGGATGCAGTGACCGAGTGGAATGAGATGATGTGACTGAGGGAAATGGATGCAGTGACTGCGTGAAATGGGATGCAGTGAATTAGTGAAATGAGATGTAGTGACTGATGGAAATGTGATGCAGTTACTGTGGGACATGGGATGCAGTGACAGAGTTAATAGTGATGCAGTGCCCGAGCGGGCTTGGGGAGCAGTGACTGAGGGAAATTGGATACAGTGCCTGAGTGCAATGTGATGCAGTAATTGAGGGAAATAGGATGCAGTGACTGACGGAAATGGGATGCAGTGACTGAGGGAAATGGGATGCAGTGCCTGAGGGAAATGGGATGCAATCACTGAGTGAAATGCGATGCAGAGACTGAGGGAAAGGAGATGCTGTGACGATGGGAAATGGGATGCAGTGAGTGTGGGAAATTGAATGCAGCGTCTGTGAGATAGGGGAAACAGTGACTGATGGAAATTGGACGCAGTGACTGTGGTGAAGGAGATGCAGTGATTGTGTGAAATGGGATGCAGTGACTGAGTAAAATACGATGCAGTGACTGAGTGACATGTGATGCAGTGACTGAGGGAATTGGGATGCAGTGACTGAGGGAAATGGGATGCAGTGACAGAGTGACATGAGCTGCAGTATCTGATGGAAATGTGATGCAGAACATGAGGGAAATGGGATTCAGTGACTGAGGTAATGGGAAGGAGTGACTGAGTTCATGGGAGTGCAATGCCCGAGTGGACTTGGGGTGCACTGAGTGAGGGAAATGGGATACAGTGCCTGAGCGAAATGGGACGCACTGACTGAGTGAAATGGGATGCAGTGACTGAGGGACATGGGATGCATTGACTGAGGGAAATGGGATGCAGTGACTGAGGGAAATGGGATGCATTGACTGCGTGAAATGCGATGCAGAGACTGAGGGAAAGGAGACTCTGTGATTCTGGGAAATGGGATGCAGTGAGTGTGGGAAATTGAATGCAGCGCCTGTGAGATACGGGAAACAGTGACTGATGGAAATGGAATGTAGTGACTATGGTGAAGGAGATGCAGTGATTGTGCGAAATGGGATGCAGTGACTGAGTGAAATCTGATGCAGTGACTGAGTGAAATGGGATGCAGTCACTGAGTGAAATGGGACGCATCACTGAGTGAAATGGGCTGCAGTGCCTGAGTGAAATTGGCTGCAGTGCCCGAGTGAAATGGGCTTCAGTGCCCGAGTGAAATGCGCTGCAGTGCCCGAGTGAAACGGGATGCAGTGCCCGAGTGAAACGGGATGCAGTGCCCGAGTGAAACGGGATGCAGTGCCCGAGTGAAATGGGATGCAGTGCCCGAGTGAAATGGGATGCCGTGCCTGAGGGTAATGGAATGCAGTGACTGAGTGAAATGTGATGCCGTGACTGTGGGGAATAGGGTGTGGTGACTGATGGAAATTGATTCACCATCTCAGTTGAATAGGATTCACTGTCCCCGTTAAATGTGATGCTGTGGCTGAGGGAAATGTGATGCTGTGACTGAGGGAAATGTGATGCTGTGACTGAGGGAAATGTGATTCTGTGACTGAGTGAAATGTGATGTAGTGACTGAGGGAAAGGAGATGCAGTGACTGAGAGAAATGGGAGGTGGTGACTGAGTGAAATGGGATGCAGTCACTGAGGGAAATGACCTGCAGTGACTGAAGATAATGAGACGCAGTGACTGAGTGAAATGCGATGCAGTGACTGAGAGAAGTGGGATGCAGTGACTGAGGGAAATCGGATGCAGTGACTGAGGGAAATGGGAAGCAGTGACTGACTGAAATGGGAGGTAGTGAGTGACTCAAATGGGAGGCAGTGACCGAGTGACGTGGGAGGCAGTGACCGAGTGAAGTGGGAGGCAGTGACCGAGTGAAATGTGGTGCAGTGACCGAGTGAAATGTGGTGCAGTGACTGAGTGAAATGTGGTGCAGTGACTGAGTGAAATGTGGTGCAGTGACTGAGTGAAATGGGAGGCAGTGACTGAGTGAAATGGGATGCAGTGACAGAGTGAACTCTGATGCAGTGACAGAGTGAAAGGGGATGCAGTGACAGAGTGAAATGGGATGCAGTGACAGAGTGAAATGGGATGCAGTGACAGAGTGAAATGGGATGCAGTGACTGAGGGAAATGGGATGCAGTGACTGAGGGAAATGGGATGCAGTGACTGAGGGAAATGGGATGCAGTGACAGAGTGAAATGGGATGCAGTGACTGAGGGAAATGGGATGCAGTGACTGAGGGAAAACGGATGCAGTGACTGTGTGAAATGTGATGCAGTGACTGTGTGAAATGTGATGCAGTGTCTGAGTGAAATGTGATGCAGTGTCTGAGAGAAATGTGATGCAGTGACTGAGAGAAATGTGATGCAGTGACTGAGAGAAATGGGATGCAGTGACTTAGTGAAATGGGATGCAGTCTCTGAGTGAAATGGGATGCAGTGCCTGAGGGACATGTGATGCAGTTCCTGAGGGACATGTGATGCAGTTCCTGAGGGACATGTGATGCAGTTCCTGAGGGACATGGGATGCAGTGACACACGGACATGGGATGCACTGACACACGGACATGGGATGCAGTGACTGATCAAATTGGAATGCTGTGACTGAGTGAAATGAGATGCTGTGACCGAGTGAAATGAGATGCTGTGACTGAGGGAAATGGGATGCAGTGACTGCGTGAAATGGGACGCAGTGAATTAGTGAAATGAGATGTAGTGACTGATGGCAATGTGTTGCAGTTACTGTGGGACATGGGATGCAGTGAATGAGTGAATAGTGATGCAGTGCCCGAGCGGGCTTGGGGTGCAGTGACTGAGGGAAATGGGATACAGTGCCTGAGTGCAATGTGATGCAGTAATTGACGGAAATAGAATGCAGTGACTGAGGTACTGGGAAGGAGTGACTGAGGGAAATGGGATGCAGTGACTGACGGAAATGGGATGCAGTGACTGAGGGAAATGGGATGCAATCACTGAGTGAAATGCGATGCAGAGACTGAGGGAAAGGAGATGCTGCCACGATGGGAAATGGGATGCAGTGAGTGTCGGAAATTGAATGCAGCGTCTGTGAGATACGGGGATCAGTGAGAGATGAAAATGGGATGCAGTGACTGTGGTGAAGGAGATGCAGTGACTGAGTGAAATGGGATGCAGTGACTGAGTGAAATGGGATGCAGTGACTGAGTGAAATGGGATGCAGTGACTGAGTGAAATGGGATGCAGTCTCTGAGTGAAATGAGATGCAGTGACTGAGTGAAATGAGATGCCTTGTTTGATGGAAATATGATGCAGTAACTGACGGAAATGCGATGCACTGACTGAGTGTAATGCGATGCACTGACTGAGTGAAATGAGATGCACTGACTGATGGAAATTGGATGCAGTGACAGAGCGACATGAGCTGCAGTGACTGAGTGAAATGAGAAGCATAGAATGCACTGTCTGTGAGATACGAAAACAGTGACTGATGGAAATGGGATGCACTGACTGTGGTGAAGGGGATGCAGCGACTGTGTGAAATGGGATGCAGTGACTGCGTGAAATGGGATGCAGTGACAGAGTGAAATGGGATGCAGTGACAGAGTGAAATGGGATGCAGTGACAGAGTGAAATGGGATGCAGTGACAGAGGGAAAACGGATGCAGTGACTGCGTGAAATGGGACGCAGTGACTCAGTGAAATGTGATTCCGTCACTGAGTGAAATGTGATTACGTCACTGAGTGAAATGTGATGCACTCACTGAGTGAAATAGGATGAAGTGGCTGAGTGAAATGGGATGCAGTGACTGAGTGAAATGGGATGCAGTGACAGAGTGAAATGGGATGCAGTGACAGAGTGAAATGGGATGCAGTGACAGAGTGAAATGGGATGCAGTGACAGAGTGAAATGGGATGCAGTGACAGAGTGAAATGGGATGCAGTGACAGAGTGAAATGGGATGCAGTGACAGAGTGAAATGGGATGCAGTGACTGAGTGAAATGGGACGCAGTGACTCAGTGAAATGTGATTCCGTCACTGAGTGAAATGTGATTACGTCACTGAGTGAAATGTGATGCACTCACTGAGTGAAATAGGATGAAGTGGCTGAGTGAAATGGGATGCAGTGACTGAGTGAAATGAGATGCAGTGACTGAGTGAAATGAGATGCAGTGACTGAGTGAAATGAGAAGCAGTGACTGAGGGACATGGGATGCAGTGACTGAGGGACATGGGATGCAGTGACTGAGGGACATGGGATGCAGTGACACACGGACATGGGATGCAGTGATACACGGACATGGGATGCAGTGACACACGGACATGGGATGCAGTGACTGATGGAATTGGGATGCAGTGACTGAGTGAAATGTGATGCAGTGACTGAGTGAAATGTGATGCAGTCACTGAAGGAGATGGGATGCAGTGACTGAGGGACATGGGATGCAGTGACACACGGACATGGCATGCAGTGACACATGGACATGGGATGCAGTGACTGAGGGAATTGGGATGCAGTGACTGCGTGAAATGCGATGCAGTTACTGAGTGCAATGTGATGCAGTGACTGCTTGAAATGGGATGCATCAGTGAGTGCAATGGGATGCAGTGACTGATGGAAATTGGATGCAGTGACAGAGTGACATGAGCTGCAGTGTCTGAAGGAAATGTGATGCAGTGACTGAGGGAAATGGGATGCAGTGACTGAGGGAAATGGGATGCAGTGAGTGTGGGAAATTGAATTCATCGTCTGTGAGATACGGGAAACAGTGACTGATGGAAATGTGATGCAGTGACTGCTTGAAATGGGATGCATCAGTGAGTGCAATGGGATGCAGTGACTGGGTGAAATGGGATGCAGTGACTGATGGAAATTGGATGCAGTGACAGAGTGACATGAGCTGCAGTGTCTGAAGGAAATGGGATGCAGTGACTGACGGAAATGGGATGCAGTGACTGAGGGAAATGTGGTGCTGTCACTGAGTGAAATGACATGCAGTGACTGAGGGTAATGAGACGCAGTGACTGAGGGTAATGAGACGCAGTGACTGAGTGAAATGCGATGCCGTGACTGTGGGAAAGGAGATGCAGTGATTGTGGGAAATGGGTTGCAGTTAATGTGGGAAATGGGTTGCAGTGAGTGTGCGAAATGGGTTGCAGTGATTGAGGGAAATGGGATGCAGTGCCTGAGTGAAATTGGCTGCAGTGCCTGAGTGAAATGGGCTTCAGTGCCCGAGTGAAATGGGCCGCAGTGCCCGAGTGAAATGGGCCGCAGTGCCCAAGTGAAATGGGATGCAGTGCCCGAGTGAAATGGGATGCCGTGACTGTGGGGAATAGGGTGTGGTGACTGATGGAAATTGATTCACCATCTCATTTGAATAGGATTCACTGTCCCCGTTAAATGTGATGCTGTGACTGAGGGAAATGTGATGCTGTGACTGAGGGAAATGTGATGCTGTGACTGAGGGAAATGTGATTCTGTGACTGAGGGAAATGTGATTCTGTGACTGAGTGAAATGGGATGCAGTGACTGAGTGAAATGGGATGCAGTGACTGAGTGAAATGGGATGCAGTGACTGAGTGAATTGGGATGCAGTCACTGAGTGAAATGGGATGCAGTTACTGAGTGAAATGGGATGCAGTCACTGAGGGAAATGACATGCAGTGACTGAAGGTAATGAGACGCAGTGACTGAGTGAAATGCGATGCAGTGACTGAGAGAAGTGGGATGCAGTGACTGAGGGAAATCGGATGCAGTGACTGAGGGAAATCGGATGCAGTGACTGAGGGAAATGTGCTGCAGTGACTGAGTGAAATGGGATGCAGTGCCTGAGTGAAATGCGATGCAGTGACTGAGGGAAAGGAGATGCAGTGATTGTGGGAAATGGGTTGCAGTGAATGTGGGAAATGGGTTGCAGTGAGTGTGCGAAATGGGTTGCAGTGAGTGTGCGAAATGGGTTGCAGTGATTGAGGGAAATGGGATGCAGTGCCTGAGTGAAATGGGCTGCAGTGCCTGACTGAAATGGGCTGCAGTGCCTGAGTGAAATTGGCTGCAGTGCCCGAGTGAAATGGGCTTCAGTGCCCGAGTGAAATGGGCTTCAGTGCCCGAGTGAAATGGGCTTCAGTGCCTGAGTGAAATGGGCCGCAGTGCCCGAGTGAAATGGGATGCAGTGCCCGAGTGAAATGGGATGCAGTGCCCGAGTGAAATGGGATGCCGTGCCTGAGGGTAATGGGATGCAGTGCCTGAGTGAAATGGGCTGCAGTGCCTGACTGAAATGGGCTGCAGTGCCTAAGTGAAATTGGCTGCAGTGCCCGAGTGAAATGGGCTTCAGTGCCCGAGTGAAATGGGCTTCAGTGCCCGAGTGAAATGGGCTTCAGTGCCCGAGTGAAATGGGCCGCAGTGCCCGAGTGAAATGGGATGCAGTGCCCGAGTGAAATGGGATGCAGTGCCCGAGTGAAATGGGATGCCGTGCCTGAGGGTAATGGGATGCAGTGACTGAGTGAAATGGGATGCAGTGCCTGAGTGAAATGGGATGCAGTCCCTGAGTGAAATGTGATGCCGTGACTGTGGGGAATAGGGTGTGGTGACTGATGGAAATTGATTCACCATCTCATTTGAATAGGATTCACTGTCCTCGTTAAATGTGATGCTGTGACTGAGGGAAATGTGATGCTGTGACTGAGGGAAATGTGATTCTGTGACTGAGGGTCATGGGATGCAGTGACTGAGTGAAATGGGATGCAGTGACTGAGTGAAATGGGATGCAGTGACTGAGTGAATTGGGATGCAGTCACTGAGTGAAATGGGATGCAGTTACCGAGTGAAATGAGATGCAGTGACTGAGGGAAATGGGATGCAGTGACTGAGGGACATGGGAAGCATTGAGTGAGTGAAATGCGATGCAGAGACTGAGGGAAAGGAGATGGTGTGACTGTGGGAAATGGGAAGCAGTGAGTGTGGGAAATTGAATGCAGTGCCTGTGAGATACAGGAAACAGTGACTAATGGAAATGGGATGCAGTGACTGAGTGATGTGGGATGCAGTGACTGAGTGATGTGGGATGCAGTGACTGAGTGAAATGGGATGCAGTGACTGTGTGAAATGTGATGCAGTGACTATGTGAAATGGGATGCAGTGACTGAGAGAAATGGGATGCAGTGACTGCGTGAAATGGGATGCAGTGACTGCGTGAAATGGGATGCAGTGACTGTGTGAAATGGGACGCAGTGACTGAGTGAAATGGGAAGCAGTGACTGATTGACATGGGAAGCAGTGACTGATTGACATGGGAAGCAGTGACTGAGGGACATGGGATGCAGTGACTGAGGGACATGGGATGCAGTGACTGAGGGACATGGGATGCAGTGACTGAGGGAAATGGAATGCAGTGACTCAGGGAAATGGGATGCAGTGACTCAGTGAAATGAAATGCACTGTCTGAGTGAAATGGGCCGGGGTGCCCGAGTGAAATGGGCCGGGGTGCCCGAGTGAAATGGGCCGCAGTGCCCGAGTGAAATGGGCCACAGTGCCCGAGTGAAATGGGATGCCGTGCCTGAGGGGAATGGGATGCAGTACCTGAGTGAAATGTGATGCCGTGACTATGGGGAATAGGGTGTGGTGACTGATGGATATTGATTCACCGTCTCATTTGAATAGGAATCACTGTCTCCGTTAAATGTGATGCAGTGACTGAGTGATAATGGGATGCAGTGACTGAGGGAAATGAGATGCAGTGACTGAGGGAAATGAGTTGCAGTGACTGACGGAAATGGGATGCTGTGACTGTGGGGAAATGGGATGCTGTGACTGTGGGAAATGGGATGCTGTGACTGTGGGAAATGGGATGCTGTGACTGAGGGTAATGGGATGCTGTGACTGAGTGAAATGGGAAGCTGTGACTGAGTGAAATGGGATGCCATGCCTGTGGGCAATGGGATTCAGTGACAGGGTAATGGGAAGCAGTGACTGAGTTAAATGGGATGTGGTGACTGAGTGAAATGGGATGCAGTGCCTGAGTGAAATGTGATGCTGTGACTGTGGGGAATAGGGTGTGGTGACTGATGGAAATTGATTCACGTCTCACTTGAATAGGATTCACTGTCTCCGTTAAATGGGATGCAGTGACTGAGGGACAGGAGGTGCCGTGACTGAGGGACAGGAGGTGCCGTGACTGAGGGAAAGGAGGTGCAGTGACTGAGGGAAAGGAGGTGCAGTGACTGATGGAAAGGAGGTGCAGTGACTGAGGGAAAGGAGATGCAGTGACTGAGGGAAAGGAGATGCAGTGACTGCCTGAAATGGGAGGGAGTGACTGAGCGAAATGAGATGCAGTGACTGAGCGAAATGAGATGCAGTGACTGGGTGAAATGTGATGCAGTGACTGGGTGAAATGTGATGCAGTGACTGGGTGAAATGTGATGCAGTGGCTGAGTGAAATAGGATGCACTGGCTGTGTGAAATGGCATGCAGTGACTGAGTGAAGTGGGATGCAGTGACTGAGGGAAATCGGATGCAGTGACTGAGGGAAATGGAATGCAGTGACTGACTGAAATGGAATGCAGTGACTGACTGAAATGGGAGGCAGTGACTGAGTGAAGTGTGATGCAGTGACCGAGTGAAGTGGGAGGCAGTGACTGAGTGAAATGTGGTGCAGTGACTGAGTGAAATGGGAGACAGTGACTGAGTGCAATGGGATGCAGTGACTGAGTGCAATGGGATGCAGTGACTGAGTGCAATGGGATGCAGTGACTGAGTGCAATGGGATGCAGTGACTGAGTGAAATGGGATGCAGTGACTGAGTGAAATGGGATGCAGTGACTGAGTGAAATGGGATGCAGTGACTGAGTGAAATGGGATGCAGTCACTGAGGGAAATGACATGCAGTGACTGAGGGTAATGAGACGCTGTGACTGAGTGAAATGTGATGCAGTGACTGAGTGAAATGTGATGCAGTGACTGAGTGAAATGTGATGCAGTGACTGAGTGAAATGGGATGCAGTGACTGAGTGAAATGGGATGCAGTGACTGAGTGAAATGGGATGCAGTGACTGACAGCAGTGGGATGCAGTGACTGAGGGAAATCGGATGAAGTGACTGAGTGAAATGGGATGCAGTGACTGACTGAAATGGGAGGTAGTGAGTGACTGAAATGGGAGGCGGTGACTGAGTGAATTGGGAGGCAGTGACTGAGTGAAGTGGGAGGCTGTGACTGAGTGAAATGTGGTGCAGTGACTGACTGAAATGGGATGCTGTGACGGAGGGAAATGGGATGCAGTGACTGTGGGAATTGGGTTGCAGTGACGAGAGGAAAAGGTTGCAGTGACTGAGGGAAATGGGATGCAGTGACTGAGGGAGATGGGGTGCAGTGACTGAGTGAAATGTGATGCAGTGACTGAGGGAAAGGAGATGCAGTGACTGAATGAAATGGGAGGTAGTGACTGACTGAAATGGGAGGGAGTGACTGAGTGAAATGCGATGCTGTGACTGTGGGAAATGGGATGCAGTGATTGAGTGAAATGCGATGCAGTGACTGAGGTAAAGGAGATGCAGAGACTGAGGGAAAGGAGATGCTGTGACCATGGGAAATGGGATGCAGTGAGTGTGGGAAATTGAATGCATCGTCTGTGAGATACGGGAAACAGTGACTGATGGAAATGTGATGCAGTGATTGAGTGAAATGAGATGCAGTGACTGAGTGAAATGTGATGCAGTGACTGCTTGAAATGGGATGCAGTGACTGAGGGAAATGGGATGCAGTGACTGAGGGAAATGGGATGCAGTGACTAAGTGAAATGTGATTCAGCCACTGAGTGAAATGGGATGCAGTGACTGATGGAAATTGGATGCAGTGACTGAGGGAAATGGGATGCAGTGACTGAGGTACTGGGAAGGAGTGACTGAGTGAAATGCGATGCAGTGACTGAGTGAAATGCGATGCACTGACTGATGGAAATTGGACGTGGTGACAGAGCCACATGAGCTGCAGTGACTGAGTGAAATGAGAAGCATTGAATGCACTGTCTGTGAGATACGGGAAACAGTGACTGATGGAAATGGGATGCAGTGACTGTGGTGAAGGGGATGCAGTGACTGAGTGAAATGGGATGCAGTGACTGAGTGAAATGCGATGCAGTGACTGTGTGAAAAGGGATGCAGTGACTGCGTGAAATGTGATGCAGTGACAGAGTGAATTGGGATGGAGTGACAGAGTGAAATGGGATGCAGTGACTGACGGAAATGGCATGCAGTGACTGAGGGAAATGGGATGCAGTGACTGAGGAAATGAGATGCAGTGACAGGGAAATGAGATGCAGTGACTGAGGGAAATGGGATGCAGTGACTGAGTGAAATGTGATGCAGTCACTGAGTGAAATGGGATGCAGTGACTGAGGAAAAATTGGTTGCAATGACAGATGGAAATGGGATGCAGTGACTGTGGGAAATGCGATGCAGTGACACACGGAAATGGGATGACTTGACTGAGGGAAATGAGATGCTGTGTCTGAGTGAAATGGGATGCAGTGATTGTGTGAAATGGGATGCAGTGACTGAGGGAAATGGGATGCAGTGACTGATGGAAATGGGATGCAGAGTCTCAGGGAAATGGGATGCAGTGACTCAGGGAAATGGGATGCAGTGATTGAGTGAAATGGGATGCAGTGACTGATGCAAATGGGATGCAGTGACTGATGCTAATGGGATGCAGTGACTGATGCAAATGGGATACATTGACTGAGGGAAATGGGTTGCAGTGACTGAGGGAAATGGGATGCAGTGAATGAGGGAAATGAGATGCAGTGACTGAGGGTAATGAGATGCAGTGACTGAGGGAAATGGGATGCAGTGACTGAGTGAAATGGGATGCAGTGACTGAGGGAAAGGAGATGCTGTGACGATGGGAAATGGGATGCAGTGAGTGTGGGAAATTGACTGCAGCGTCTGTGAGATAAGGGAAACAGTGAGTGATGGAAATGGGATGCACTGACTGTGTTGAAGGAGATGCAGTGATTGAGTGAAATGGGATGCAGTGACTGAGGGAAATGGGATGCAGTGACTGAGGGAAATGGGATCCAGTGACTGAGGGAAATGGGATGCAGTGACTGAGGGAAATGGGATGCAGTGACTGAGGGAAATGGGATGCAGTGACTGAGGGAAATGGGATGCAGTGACTGAGGGAAATGGGATGCAGTGACAGAGTGACATGTGCTGCAGTGTCTGATGGAAATGTGATGCAGTACCTGATGGAAATGGGACGCAGTGACTGAGGTACTGGGAAGGAGTGACTGAGTTCATGGGGATGCAGTGCCCGAGCGGACTTGGGGTGCAGTGAGTGAGGGAAATGGGATACAGTGCCTGAGTGAAATGAGATGCAGTGACTGAGGGAAATGGGATGCAGTGACTGAGGGACATGGGAAGCATTGAGTGAGTGAAATGCGATGCAGAGACTGAGGGAAAGGAGATGCTGTGACTATGGGAAATGGGAAGCAGTGAGTGTGGGAAATTGAATGCAGTGCCTGTGAGATAGGGGAAACTGTGACTAATGGAAATGGGATGCAGTGACTGAGTGAAATGGGATGCAGTGACTGAGAGAAATGGGATGCAGTGACTGAGTGAAATGGGATGCAGTCTCTGAGTGAAATGGGATGCATCACTGAGTGAAATGGGATGCAGTGATTGAGGGAAATGGGATGCAGTGACTGAGTGAAATGAGATGCAGTGACTAAGTGAAATGGGAAGCACTGATTGAGTGAAATGCGATGCAGTGACTGAGTGAAATGAGATGCCTTGTTTGATGGAAATATGATGCAGTAACTGACGGAAATGAGATGCAGTGGCTGAGTGAAATGGGATGCAGTGACTGCGTGAAATGGGATGCAGCGACTGTGTGAACTGGGTCGCAGTGACTGAGTGAAATGTGATTCAGTCACTGAGTGAAATGGAATGCAGTCGCTGAGTGAAATGGGATGCAGTGACTGAGGGAAATGGGATGCACTGACCGAGTGAAATGGGATGCAGTGACTGATTGACATGGGAAGCAGTGACTGAGGGACATGGGATGCAGTGACTGAGGGACATGGGATGTAGTGACTGAGTGAAATGAGATGCACGGTCTGAGTGAAATGGGCTGCAGTGCCCGAGTGAAATGGGCCGCAGTGCCCGAGTGAAATGGGATGCCATGCCTCAGGGTAATGGGATGAAGTACCTGAGTGAAATGTGATGTCGTGACTATGGGGAATAGGGTGTGGTGACTGATGGAAATTGATTCACCGTCTCAATTGAATAGGAATCACTGTCTCCGTTAAATGGGATGCAGTGACTGAGGGAAATGAGATGCAGTGACTGAGGGAAATGAGATGCAGTGACTGTGGGGAAATGGGATGCTGTGACTGTGGGAAATGGGATGCTGTGACTGTGGGAAATGGGATGCTGTGACTGAGTGAAATGGGAAGCTGTGACTGAGTGAAATGGGATGCCATGCCTGAGGGCAATGGGATGCAGTGACTGAGGGTAATGGGTTGCAGTGACTGAGTGAAATGTGATGCTGTGACTGTGGGGAATAGGGTGTGGTGACTGATGGAAATTGATTCACGTCTCACTTGAATAGGATTCACTGTCTCCGTTAAATGGGATGCAGTGACTGAGGGACAGGAGGTGCCGTGACTGAGGGAAAGGAGGTGCCGTGACTGAGGGAAAGGAGATGCAGTGACTGAGGGAAAGGAGATGTAGTGACTGAGGGAAAGGAGATGCAGTGACTGACTGAAAAGGGAGGGAGTGACTGACTGAAATGGGATGCAGTGACTTAACGAAATGAGATGCAGTGACTGAGCGAAATGAGATGCAGTGACTGAGTGAAATGAGATGCACTGACTGAGTGAAATGTGATGCAGCGGCTGAGTGAAATGGGATGCACTGGCTGCGTGAAATAGGATGCACTGGCTGCGTGAAATGGGATGCAGTGACTGAGTGAAGTGGGATGCAGTGACTGAGGGAAATGAGATGCAGTGACTGTGGGGAAATGGGATGCTGTGACTGTGGGAAATGGGATGCTGTGACTGTGGGAAATGGGATGCTGTGACTGAGTGAAATGGGAAGCTGTGACTGAGTGAAATGGGATGCCATGCCTGAGGGCAATGGGATGCAGTGACTGAGGGTAATGGGTTGCAGTGACTGAGTGAAATGGGATGCAGTGCCTGAGTGAAATGTGATGCTGTGACTGTGGGGAATAGGGTGTGGTGACTGATGGAAATTGATTCACGTCTCACTTGAATAGGATTCACTGTCTCCGTTAAATGGGATGCAGTGACTGAGGGACAGGAGGTGCTGTGACTGAGGGAAAGGAGATGCAGTGACTGAGGGAAAGGAGATGCAGTGACTGACTGAAAAGGGAGGGAGTGACTGACTGAAATGGGATGCAGTGACTTAACGAAATGAGATGCAGTGACTGAGCGAAATGAGATGCAGTGACTGAGTGAAATGAGATGCACTGACTGAGTGAAATGTGATGCAGCGGCTGAGTGAAATGGGATGCACTGGCTGCGTGAAATAGGATGCACTGGCTGCGTGAAATGGGATGCAGTGACTGAGTGAAGTGGGATGCAGTGACTGAGGGAAATCGGATGCAGTGACTGAGGGAAATGGGACGCAGTGACTGAGGGAAATGGGACGCAGTGACTGAGGGAAATGGGACGCAGTGACTGAGGGAAATGGGACGCAGTGACTGAGTGTAATGCGATGCAGTAACTAAGGAAAGGACATGCAGTGACTACGGGAAATGGGATGCACTGACTGAGTGAGATGGGGTTCTCAGACTGAGTGAAATGTGATGCAGTGACTGAGAGGAAAGGAGATGCACTGACTGACTGAAATGGGAGGGAGTGACTGACTGAATGTGGGAGTTGTGACTGACTGAAATGGGAGAGAGAGACTGACTGAAACGGGAGGCAGTGACTGAGTGATGTGGGATGCAATGACTGAGTGAAATGAGAGGCAGTGACTGAGTGATGTGGGATGCAATGACTGAGTGAAATGAGAGGCAGTGAGTGATTGAAATGGGCCGCAGTGCCTGAGTGAACTGGGCCCCAGTGCCTGAGTGAAATGGGATGCAGTGCCTGAGTGAAATGGGATGCAGTGCCTAAGGGTAATGGGATGCGGTGACTGAGGGTAATGCGATGCGGTGACTGAGTGAAATGCGATGCGGTGACTGAGTGAAATGGGATGCAGTGACTGAGTGAAATGGGATGCAGTGACTGAGTGAAATGGGATGCAGTGACTGAGTGAAATGGGAGTGAAGTGGGAGGCAGTGACTGAGAGCAGTGGGATGCAGTGACTGAGGGAAATGGGATGCAGTGCCTGAGGTAAATGGGATGCAGTGACTGAGTGAAATGGGATGCACTGACTGAGTGAAATGCGATGCAGTGACTGAGGTAAAGGAGATGCAGAGACTGAGGGAAAGGAGATGCTGTGACCATGGGAAATGGGATGCAGTGAGTGTGGGAAATTGAATGCATCGTCTGTGAGATACGGGAAACAGTGACTGATGGAAATGTGATGCAGTGATTGAGTGAAATGGGATGCAGTGACTGAGTGAAATGTGATGCAGTGACTGCTTGAAATAGGATGCAGTGACTGAGGGAAATGGGATGCAGTGACTGAGGGAAATGGGATGCAGTGACTGAGTGAAATCGGATGCAGTGACTGAGTGAAATGTGATTTCGTCACTGAGTGAAATGGAATGCAGTCGCTGAGTGAAATGGGATGCAGTCACTGAGTACAATGGGATGCAGTGACTGGGTGAAATGGGATGCAGTCACTGAGTGAAATCGGATGCAGTGACTGAGGGAAATGGGATGCACTGACCGAGTGAAATGAGATGCAGTGACTGAGTGAAATGGGATGCAGTGACTGAGGGAAATGGGGTGCAGAATTTGTGGGAAGAAGGATGCAATCACTGAGTGAAATGAGATGATGAGATTGAGGGCAAGGAGATGCTGTGACTATGTGAAATGGGATGCACTGAGTGTGGGAAATTGAAAGCAGTGTCTGGGAGATACGGAAAACAGTGACTGATGGAAATGGGATGCAGTAAATGTGTTGAAGGAGTTGCAGTGACTGAGTGAAATGGGATGCAGTGACTGAGTGAAATGGGATGCAGTGACTGAGTGAAATGCGGTGCAGTGACTGAGTGAAATGCAATGCAGTGACTGAGTGAAATGCAATGCAGTGACTGAGGGAAATGATACGCAGTGACTGAGGGAAATGGGACGCAGTGACTGAGTGTAATGCGATGCAGTAACTAAGGAAAGGACATGCAGTGACTATGGGAAATGGGATGCACTGACTGAGTGAGATGGGGTTCTCAGACTGAGTGGAATGTGATGCAGTGACTGAGAGGAAAGGAGATGCACTGACTGACTGAAATGGGAGGGAGTGACTGACTGAATTTGGGAGTTGTGACTGACTGAAATGGGAGAGAGAGACTGACTGAAACGGGAGGCAGTGACTGAGTGAAGTGGGATGCAATGACTGAGTGAAATGGGGGGCAGTGAGTGATTGAAATGGGAGGCAGTGACTGAGTGACATGTGGTGCAGTGACTGAGTGAAATGTGGTGCAGTGACTGAGTGAAATGCGATGCAGTGACTGAGTGAAATGCGATGCAGTGACTGAGTGAAATGCGATGCAGTGACTGAGTGAAATGGGCCGCTGTGCCTGAGTGAACTGGGCCCCAGTGCCTGAGTGAAATGGGATGCAGTGCCTAAGGGTAATGGGATGCGGTGACTGAGGGTAATGGGATGCGGTGACTGAGTGAAATGCGATGCAGTGACTGCTTGAAATGGGATGCAGTGACTGAGGGAAATGGGATGCAGTGACTGAGGGAAATGGGATGCAGTGACTGAGTGAAATCGGATGCAGTGACTGAGTGAAATGTGATTTCGTCACTGAGTGAAATGGAATGCAGTCGCTGAGTGAAATGGGATGCAGTCACTGAGTACAATGGGATGCAGTGACTGGGTGAAATGGGATGCAGTCACTGAGTGAAATCGGATGCAGTGACTGAGGGAAATGGGATGCACTGACCGAGTGAAATGAGATGCAGTGACTGAGTGAAATGGGATGCAGTGACTGAGGGAAATGGGGTGCAGAATTTGTGGGAAGAAGGATGCAATCACTGAGTGAAATGAGATGATGAGATTGAGGGCAAGGAGATGCTGTGACTATGTGAAATGGGATGCACTGAGTGTGGGAAATTGAAAGCAGTGTCTGGGAGATACGGAAAACAGTGACTGATGGAAATGGGATGCAGTAAATGTGTTGAAGGAGTTGCAGTGACTGAGTGAAATGGGATGCAGTGACTGAGTGAAATGGGATGCAGTGACTGAGTGAAATGGGATGCAGTGACTGAGTGAAATGGGATGCAGTGACTGAGTGAAATGGGATGCAGTGACTGAGTGAAATGGGATGCAGTGACTGAGTGAAATGGGATGCAGTGACTGAGTGAAATGCGGTGCAGTGACTGAGTGAAATGCAATGCAGTGACTGAGTGAAATGCAATGCAGTGACTGAGGGAAATGATACGCAGTGACTGAGGGAAATGGGACGCAGTGACTGAGTGTAATGCGATGCAGTAACTAAGGAAAGGACATGCAGTGACTATGGGAAATGGGATGCACTGACTGAGTGAGATGGGGTTCTCAGACTGAGTGGAATGTGATGCAGTGACTGAGAGGAAAGGAGATGCACTGACTGACTGAAATGGGAGGGAGTGACTGACTGAATTTGGGAGTTGTGACTGACTGAAATGGGAGAGAGAGACTGACTGAAACGGGAGGCAGTGACTGAGTGAAGTGGGATGCAATGACTGAGTGAAATGGGGGGCAGTGAGTGATTGAAATGGGAGGCAGTGACTGAGTGACATGTGGTGCAGTGACTGAGTGAAATGTGGTGCAGTGACTGAGTGAAATGCGATGCAGTGACTGAGTGAAATGCGATGCAGTGACTGAGTGAAATGCGATGCAGTGACTGAGTGAAATGGGCCGCTGTGCCTGAGTGAACTGGGCCCCAGTGCCTGAGTGAACTGGGCCCCAGTGCCTGAGTGAAATGGGATGCAGTGCCTAAGGGTAATGGGATGCGGTGACTGAGGGTAATGGGATGCGGTGACTGAGTGAAATGCGATGCAGTGACTGCTTGAAATGGGATGCAGTGACTGAGGGAAATGGGATGCAGTGACTGAGGGAAATGGGATGCAGTGACTGAGTGAAATCGGATGCAGTGACTGAGTGAAATGTGATTTCGTCACTGAGTGAAATGGAATGCAGTCGCTGAGTGAAATGGGATGCAGTCACTGAGTACAATGGGATGCAGTGACTGGGTGAAATGGGATGCAGTCACTGAGTGAAATCGGATGCAGTGACTGAGGGAAATGGGATGCACTGACCGAGTGAAATGAGATGCAGTGACTGAGTGAAATGGGATGCAGTGACTGAGGGAAATGGGGTGCAGAATTTGTGGGAAGAAGGATGCAATCACTGAGTGAAATGAGATGATGAGATTGAGGGCAAGGAGATGCTGTGACTATGTGAAATGGGATGCACTGAGTGTGGGAAATTGAAAGCAGTGTCTGGGAGATACGGAAAACAGTGACTGATGGAAATGGGATGCAGTAAATGTGTTGAAGGAGTTGCAGTGACTGAGTGAAATGGGATGCAGTGACTGAGTGAAATGGGATGCAGTGACTGAGTGAAATGGGATGCAGTGACTGAGTGAAATGGGATGCAGTGACTGAGTGAAATGCGGTGCAGTGACTGAGTGAAATGCAATGCAGTGACTGAGTGAAATGCAATGCAGTGACTGAGGGAAATGATACGCAGTGACTGAGGGAAATGGGACGCAGTGACTGAGTGTAATGCGATGCAGTAACTAAGGAAAGGACATGCAGTGACTATGGGAAATGGGATGCACTGACTGAGTGAGATGGGGTTCTCAGACTGAGTGGAATGTGATGCAGTGACTGAGAGGAAAGGAGATGCACTGACTGACTGAAATGGGAGGGAGTGACTGACTGAATTTGGGAGTTGTGACTGACTGAAATGGGAGAGAGAGACTGACTGAAACGGGAGGCAGTGACTGAGTGAAGTGGGATGCAATGACTGAGTGAAATGGGGGGCAGTGAGTGATTGAAATGGGAGGCAGTGACTGAGTGACATGTGGTGCAGTGACTGAGTGAAATGTGGTGCAGTGACTGAGTGAAATGCGATGCAGTGACTGAGTGAAATGCGATGCAGTGACTGAGTGAAATGCGATGCAGTGACTGAGTGAAATGGGCCGCTGTGCCTGAGTGAACTGGGCCCCAGTGCCTGAGTGAAATGGGATGCAGTGCCTAAGGGTAATGGGATGCGGTGACTGAGGGTAATGGGATGCGGTGACTGAGTGAAATGCGATGCGGTGACTGAGTGAAATGGGATGCAGTGACTGAGTGAAATGGGATGCAGTGACTGAGTGAAATGCGATGCAGTGACTGAGTGAAATGGGATGCAGTGACTGAGTGAAATGGGAGGGAATGAGTGACTGAATTTGGGAGGCAGTGACTGAGTGAAGTGGGAGGCAGTGACTGAGAGCAGTGGGATGCAGTGCCTGAGGGAAATGGGATGCAGTGCCTGAGGGAAATGGGATGCAGTGCCTGAGGGAAATGGGATGCAGTGACTGAGTGAAATGGGATGCAGTGACTGAGTGAAATGCGATGCAGTGACTGAGGTAAAGGAGATGCAGAGACTGAGGGAAAGGAGATGCTGTGACCATGGGAAATGGGATGCAGTGACTGAGGGAAATGGGATGCAGTGACTGAGGTACTGGGAAGGAGTGACTGAGTGAAATGCGATGCACTGACTGAGTGAAATGCGATGCACTGACTGAGTGAAATGCGATGCACTGACTGAGTGAAATGAGATGCACTGACTGATGGAAATTGGATGCGGTGACAGAGCGACATGAGCTGCAGTGACTGAGTGAAATGAGAAGCATTGAATGCACTGTCTGTGAGATACGGGAAACAGTGACTGATGGAAATGGGATGCAGTGACTGTGGTGAAGGGGATGCAGCGACTGAGTGAAATGGGATGCAGTGACTGAGTGAAATGCGATGCAGTGACTGCGTGAAATGTGATGCAGTGACTGCGTGAAATGTGACGCAGTGACAGAGTGAACTCTGATGCAGTGACAGAGTGAAAGGCGATGCAGTGACAGAATGAAATGGGATGCAGTGACAGAGTGAAATGGGATGCAGTGACTGACGGAAATGGGATGCAGTGACTGACGGAAATGGGATGCAGTGACTGAGGGTAATGGGATGCAGTGACAGAGGGTAATGGGATGCAGTGACAGAGGGTAATGGGATGGAGTGACTGTGCGTAATGGGATGCAATGACTGAGTGAAATGGGATGCAGTGACTGAGGGTAATGTGATGCAGTGACTGAGTGAAATGCGATGCTGTGACTGAGGAAGGGACATGGAGTGACTGAGTGAAATGTGATGCAGTCACTGAATGAAATGGGATGCACTGATTGTGTGAAATGGGATGCAGTGACTGAGGGAAAATGGGTTGCAATGACAGATGGAAATGGGATGCAGTGACTGAGGGAAAATGGGTTGCAATGACAGATGGAAATGGGATGCAGTGACTGTGGGAAATGCGATGCAGTGACTGAGTGAATTGGGATGCAGTGACACACGGAAATGGGATGCCTTGACTGAGGGAAATGAGATGCTGTGTCTGAGTGAAATGGGATGCAGTGATTGTGTGAAATGGGATGCAGTGACTGAGGGAAATGGGATGCAGTGACTGATGGAAATGGGAAGCAGAGTCTCAGGGAAATGGGATGCAGTGACTCAGGGAAATGGGATGCAGTGATTGAGTGAAATGGGATGCAGTGACTGATGCAAATGGGATGCAGTGACTGATGCAAATGGGATACATTGACTGAGGGAAATGGGTTGCAGTGACTGAGGGAAATGGGATGCAGTGACTGAGGGAAATGAGATGCAGTGACTGAGGGAAATGGGATGCAGTGACTGAGGGAAATGGGATGCAGTGACTGAGGGAAATGGGATGCAGTGACTGAGGGAAATGGGATGCAGTGACTGAGGGAAATGGGATGCAGTGACTGAGGGAAATGGGATGCAGTGACTGAGGGAAATGGGATGCAGTGACTGAGGGAAATGGGATGCAGTGACTGAGTGAAATGGGATGCAGTGACTAAGGGAAAGGAGATGCTGTGACGATGGGAAATAGGATGCAGTGAGTGTGGGAAATTGACTGCAGCGTCTGTGAGATAAGGGAAACAGTGAGTGATGGAAATGGGATGCACTGACTGTGTTGAAGGAGATGCAGTGATTGAGTGAAATGGGATGCAGTGACTGAGGGAAATGGGATGCAGTGACTGAGGGAAATGGGATGCAGTGACTGAGGGAAATGGGATGCAGTGACAGAGTGACATGTGCTGCAGTGTCTGATGGAAATGTGATGCAGTACCTGATGGAAATGGGACGCAGTGACTGAGGTACTGGGAAGGAGTGACTGAGTTCATGGGGATGCAGTGCCCGAGCGGACTTGGGGTGCAGTGAGTGAGGGAAATGGGATACAGTGCCTGAGTGAAATGAGATGCAGTGACTGAGGGAAATGGGATGCAGTGATTGAGTGAAATGAGATGCAGTGAATGAGGGAAATGGGATGCAGTGAGTGAGGGACATGGGATGCAGTGACTGAGGGACATGGGACGCAGTGACTGAGGGTAATGTGATGCCGTGACTGTGGGGAATATTGCGCGGTGACTGATGGAAATCGGTTCGCTGTCTCAGTTGAATAGGATTCACTGTCTCCATTAAATGGGATGCAGTGACTGAGTGAAATGGGATGCAGTGACTGTGGGAAACAGGATGTAGTGACTGAGAGAAATGGGATGCAGTGACTGTGGGAAATGGGATGCAGTGTCTGAGTGAAATGGGATGCAGTGTCTGAGGGAAATGGGGTGCAGTGACTGAGGGAAATGGGGTGCAGTGACTGAGGGAAATGGGGTGCAGTGACTGAGTGAAATGGGATGCAGTGACTGAGTGAAATGGGATGCAGTGCCTGAGTGAAATGTGATGCTGTGACTGTGGGGAATAGGGTGTGGTGACTGATGGAAATTGATTCACGTCTCACTTGAATAGGATTCACTGTCTCCGTTAAATGGGATGCAGTGACTGAGGGACAGGAGGTGCCGTGACTGAGGGAAAGGAGATGCAGTGACTGAGGGAAAGGAGATGTAGTGACTGAGGGAAAGGAGATGCAGTGACTGACTGAAAAGGGAGGGAGTGACTGACTGAAATGGGATGCAGTGACTTAACGAAATGAGATGCAGTGACTGAGCGAAATGAGATGCAGCGGCTGAGTGAAATGGGATGCACTGGCTGCGTGAAATAGGATGCACTGGCTGCGTGAAATGGGATGCAGTGACTGAGTGAAGTGGGATGCAGTGACTGAGGGAAATCGGATGCAGTGACTGAGGGAAATGGGACGCAGTGACTGAGGGAAATGGGACGCAGTGACTGAGGGAAATGGGACGCAGTGACTGAGTGTAATGCGATGCAGTAACTGAGGAAAGGACATGCAGTGACTACGGGAAATGGGATGCACTGACTGAGTGAGATGGGGTTCTCAGACTGAGTGAAATGTGATGCAGTGACTGAGAGGAAAGGAGATGCACTGACTGACTGAAATGGGAGGGAGTGACTGACTGAATGTGGGAGTTGTGACTGACTGAAATGGGAGAGAGAGACTGACTGAAACGGGAGGCAGTGACTGAGTGATGTGGGATGCAATGACTGAGTGAAATGAGAGGCAGTGAGTGATTGAAATGGGAGGCAGTGACTGAGTGAAATGCGATGCAGTGATCGAGTGAAATGGGCCGCAGTGCCTGAGTGAAATGGGCCGCAGTGCCTGAGTGAACTGGGCCCCAGTGCCTGAGTGAAATGGGATGCAGTGCCTGAGTGAAATGGGATGCAGTGCCTAAGGGTAATGGGATGCGGTGACTGAGGGTAATGGGATGCGGTGACTGAGTGAAATGCGATGCGGTGACCGAGTGAAATGGGATGCAGTGACTGAGTGAAATGGGATGCAGTGACTGAGTGAAATGGGATGCAGTGACTGAGTGAAATGCGATGCAGTGACTGAGTGAAATGGGATGCAGTGACTGAGTGAAATGGGAGGGAATGAGTGACTGAATTTGGGAGGCAGTGACTGAGTGAAGTGGGAGGCAGTGACTGAGAGCAGTGGGATGCAGTGACTGAGGGAAATGGGATGCAGTGCCTGAGGTAAATGGGATGCAGTGACTGAGGGAAATGGGATGCACTGACTGAGTGAAATGCGATGCAGTGACTGAGGTAAAGGAGATGCAGAGACTGAGGGAAAGGAGATGCTGTGACCATGGGAAATGGGATGCAGTGAGTGTGGGAAATTGAATGCATCGTCTGTGAGATACGGGAAACAGTGACTGATGGAAATGTGATGCAGTGATTGAGTGAAATGGGATGCAGTGACTGAGTGAAATGTGATGCAGTGACTGCTTGAAATGGGATGCAGTGACTGAGGGAAATGGGATGCAGTGACTGTGTGAAATCGGATGCAGTGACTGAGTGAAATGTGATTTCGTCACTGAGTGAAATGGAATGCAGTCGCTGAGTGAAATCGGATGCAGTGACTGAGGGAAATGGGATGCACTGACCGAGTTAAATGGGATGCAGTGACTGAGGGAAATGGGATGCAGTGACAGGGTGACATGTGCTGCAGTGTCTGATGGAAATGTGATGCAGTACCTGATGGAAATGGGACGCAGTGACTGAGGTACTGGGAAGGAGTGACTGAGTTCATGGGGATGCAGTGCCCGAGCGGACTTGGGGTGCAGTGAGTGAGGGAAATGAGATACAGTGCCTGAGTGAAATGAGATGCAGTGACTGAGGGAAATGGGATGCAGTGATTGAGTGAAATGAGATGCAGTGAATGAGGGAAATGGGATGCAGTGAGTGAGGGACATGGGATACAGTGACTGAGGGACATGGGACGCAGTGACTGAGGGTAATGTGATGCCGTGACTGTGGGGAATATTGCGCGGTGACTGATGGAAATCGGTTCGCTGTCTCAGTTGAATAGGATTCACTGTCTCCATTAAATGGGATGCAGTGACTGAGTGAAATGGGATGCAGTGACTGTGGGAAACAGGATGTAGTGACTGAGAGAAATGGGATGCAGTGACTGTGGGAAATGGGATGCAGTGTCTGAGTGAAATGGGGTGCAGTGTCTGAGGGAAATGGGGTGCAGTGACTGAGGGAAATGGGGTGCAGTGACTGAGTGAAATGGGATGCAGTGACTGAGAGAAATGGGATGCAGTGACTGAGGGAAATGGGGTGCAGTGACTGAGTGAAATGGGATGCAGTGACTGAGAGAAATGGGATGCAGTGACTGACTGAAATGGGCTGCAGTGACTGAGTGAAATGGGATGCAGTGACTGACTGTAATGTGATGCCGTGACTGTGGGGAATTGGGTGCGGTGACTGAGTGAAATTGGATGCAATGACTGTGGGAAATGGGATGTAGTGACTGAGAGAAATGGGATGCTGTGACTGAGTGAAATGGGGTGCAGTGACTGTGGGAAATGGGATGCAGTGTCTGAGTGAAATGGGATGCAGTGTCTGAGTGAAATGGGATACTGTGATTGAGTGAAATGGGATGCAGTGACTGATGGAAAGGAGATGCAGTACCTGACGGAACTTGATTGCAGCGTCAGTTGAGAAACGGGATGCAGTGACTGCGTGAAATGGGATGCAGTGACTGCGTGAAATGGGATGCAGTGAATGAGTGAAGTGAGATGCAGTGACTGATGGAAATGAGATGCAGTGACTGAGTGAAATGTGATGCAGTGACTGTGTGAAATGTGATGCAGTGACTGTGTGAAATGTGATGCTTTGACTGCGTGAAATGGGATGCAGTGACTGCGTGACATGGGATGCAGTGACTGAGGGAAATGGGATGCAGTGACTGATGGAAATGGGAAGCAGAGTCTCAGGGAAATGGGATGCAGTGATTGAGTGAAATGGGATGCAGTGACTGATGCAAATGGGATGCAGTGACTGATGCAAATGGGATGCAGTGACTGATGCAAATGGGATACATTGACTGAGGGAAATGGGTTGCAGTGACTGAGGGAAATGGAATGCAGTGAATGAGGGAAATGAGATGCAGTGACTGAGGGAAATGGGATGCAGTGACTGAGGGTAATGAGATGCAGTGACTGAGGGTAATGAGATGCAGTGACTGAGGGTAATGAGATGCAGTGACTGAGGGAAATGGGATGCAGTGACTGAGTGAAATGGGATGCAGTGACTGAGGGAAAGGAGATGCTGTGACGATGGGAAATGGGATGCAGTGAGTGTGGGAAATTGACTGCAGCGTCTGTGAGATAAGGGAAACAGTGAGTGATGGAAATGGGACGCAGTGACTGAGGTACTGGGAAGGAGTGACTGAGTTCATGGGGATGCAGTGCCCGAGCGGACTTGGGGTGCAGTGAGTGAGGGAAATGGGATACAATGCCTGAGTGAAATGAGATGCAGTGACTGAGGGAAATGGGATGCAGTGATTGAGTGAAATGAGATGCAGTGAATGAGGGAAATGGGATGCAGTGAGTGAGGGACATGGGATGCAGTGACTGAGGGACATGGGAAGCATTGTGTGAGTGAAATGCGATGTAGAGACTGAGGGAAAGGAGATGCTGTGACTATGGGAAATGGGAAGCAGTGAGTGTGGGAAATTGAATGCAGTGCCTGTGAGATACGGGAAACAGTGACTAATGGAAATGGGATGCAGTGACTGAGTGAAATGGGATGCAGTGACTGAGAGAAATGGGATGCAGTGACTGAGTGAAATGGGATGCAGTCTCTGAGTGAAATGGGATGCATCACTGAGTGAAATGGGATGCAGTGATTGAGGGAAATGGGATGCAGTGACTGAGTGAAATGAGATGCAGTGACTAAGTGAAATGGGAAGCACTGATCGAGTGAAATGCGATGCAGTGACTGAGTGAAATGAGATGCCTTGTTTGATGGAAATATGATGCAGTAACTGACGGAAATGAGATGCAGTGGCTGAGTGAAATGGGATGCAGTGACTGCGTGAAATGGGATGCAGCGACTGTGTGAACTGGGTCGCAGTGACTGAGTGAAATGTGATTCAGTCACTGAGTGAAATGGAATGCAGTCGCTGAGTGAAATGGGATGCAGTGACTGAGGGAAATGGGATGCACTGACCGAGTGAAATGGGATGCAGTGACTGAGGGACATGGGATGCAGTGACTGAGTGAAATGAGATGCACTGTCTGAGTGAAATGGGCTGCAGTGCCCGAGTGAAATGGGCCGCAGTGCCCGAGTGAACTGGGCCGCAGTGCCCGAGTAAAATGGGCCACAGTGCCCGAGTGAAATGGGATGCCATGCCTGAGGGTAATGGGATGCAGTACCTGAGTGAAATGTGATGCCGTGACTATGGGGAATAGGGTGTGGTGACTGATGGAAATTGATTCACCGTCTCAATTGAATAGGAATCACTGTCTCCGTTAAATGGGATGCAGTGACTGAGGGAAATGAGATGCAGTGACTGAGGGAAATGAGATGCTGTGACTGTGGGGAAATGGGATGCTGTGACTGTGGGAAATGGGATGCTGTGACTGAGTGAAATGGGATGCTGTGACTGAGTGAAATGGGAAGCTGTGACTGAGTGAAATGGGATGCCATGCCTGAGGGCAATGGGATGCAGTGACTGAGGGTAATGGGTTGCAGTGACTGAGTGAAATGGGATGTAGTGACTGAGTGAAATGGGATGCAGTGCCTGAGTGAAATGTGATGCTGTGACTGTGGGGAACAGGGTGTGGTGACTGATGGAAATTGATTCACGTCTCACTTGAATAGGATTCACTGTCTCCGTTAAATGGGATGCAGTGACTGAGGGACAGGAGGTGCCGTGACTGATGGAAAGGAGGTGCAGTGACTGAGGGAAAGGAGATGCAGTGACTGAGGGAAAGGATATGTAGTGACTGAGGGAAAGGAGAGGGAGTGACTGAGGGAAAGGAGAGGGAGTGACTGACTGAAATGGGATGCAGTGACTTAACGAAATGAGATGCAGTGACTGAGCGAAATGAGATGCATTGACTGAGGGAAAATGGGTTGCAATGACAGATGGAAATGGGATGCAGTGACTGTGGGAAATGCGATGCAGTGACTGAGTGAATTGGGATGCAGTGACACACGGAAATGGGATGCCTTGACTGAGGGAAATGAGATGCTGTGTCTGAGTGAAATGGGATGCAGTGATTGTGTGAAATGGGATGCAGTGACTGAGGGAAATGGGATGCAGTGACTGATGGAAATGGGAAGCAGAGTCTCAGGGAAATGGGATGCAGTGACTCAGGGAAATGGGATGCAGTGATTGAGTGAAATGGGATGCAGTGACTGATGCAAATGGGATGCAGTGACTGATGCAAATGGGATGCAGTGACTGATGCAAATGGGATACATTGACTGAGGGAAATGGGTTGCAGTGACTGAGGGAAATGGGATGCAGTGAATGAGGGAAATGAGA
Organism: Stegostoma tigrinum; assembly: GCF_030684315.1. Classification (NCBI taxonomy): domain Eukaryota; kingdom Metazoa; phylum Chordata; class Chondrichthyes; order Orectolobiformes; family Stegostomatidae; genus Stegostoma; species Stegostoma tigrinum. The sequence goes on along the minus strand of NW_026728159.1, from coordinate 240,922 downwards.
TGCAGTGACTGAGGGAAATGAGATGCAGTGACTGAGGGAAATGAGATGCAGTGACTGAGGGAAATGAGATGCAGTGACTGAGGGAAATGAGATGCAGTGACTGAGGGAAATCGGATGCAGTGACTGAGGGAAATCGGATGCAGTGACTGAGTGAAATGGGATGCAGTGACTGAGGGAAAGGAGATGCTGTGACGATGGGAAATAGGATGCAGTGAGTGTGGGAAATTGACTGCAGCGTCTGTGAGATAAGGGAAACAGTGAGTGATGGAAATGGGATGCACTGACTGTGTTGAAGGAGGTGCAGTGATTCAGTGAAATGGGATGCAGTGACTGAGGGAAATGGGATGCAGTGACTGAGGGAAATGGGATGCAGTGACTGAGTGAAATGGGATGCAGTGACCTAGGGAAATGGTTTGCAGTGACAGAGTGACATGTGCTGCAGTGTCTGATGGAAATGTGATGCAGTACCTGATGGAAATGGGACACAGTGACTGAGGTACTGGGAAGGAGTGACTGAGTTCATGGGGATGCAGTGCCCGAGCGGACTTGGGGTGCAGTGAGTGAGGGAAACGGGATACAGTGCCTGAGTGAAATGAGATGCAGTGACTGAGGGAAATGGGATGCAGTGATTGAGTGAAATGAGATGCAGTGAATGAGGGAAATGGGATGCAGTGAGTGAGGGACATGGGATGCAGTGACTGAGGGACATGGGACGCAGTGACTGAGGGTAATGTGATGCCGTGACTGTGGGGAATATTGCGCGGTGACTGATGGAAATCGATTCGCTGTCTCAGTTGAATAGGATTCACTCTCTCCATTAAATGGGATGCAGTGACTGAGTGAAATGGGATGCAGTGACTGTGGGAAACAGGATGTAGTGACTGAGAGAAATGGGATGCAGTGACTGTGGGAAATGGGATGCAGTGTCTGAGTGAAATGGGATGCAGTGTCTGAGTGAAATGGGATACAGTGACTGAGGGAAATGGGGTGCAGTGACTGAGGGAAATGGGGTGCAGTGACTGAGGGAAATGGGGTGCAGTGACTGAGGGAAATGGCGTGCAGTGACTGAGTGAAATGGGATGCAGTGACTGAGAGAAATGGGATGCAGTGACTGACTGAAATGGGCTGCAGTGACTGACTGTAATGTGATGCCGTGACTGTGGGGAATTGGGTGCGGTGACTGAGTGAAATTGGATGCAATGACTGTGGGAAATGGGATGTAGTGACTGAGAGAAATGGGATGCTGTGACTGAGTGAAATGGGGTGCAGTGACCGTGGGAAATGGGATGCAGTGTCTGAGTGAAATGGGATGCAGTGACTGATGGAAAGGAGATGCAGTACCTGACGGAACTTGATTGCAGCGTCAGTTGAGAAACAGGATGCAGTGACTGCGTGAAATGGGATGTAGTGACTGCGTGAAATGTGATGCCATGACTGTGTGAAATGTGATGCAGTGACTGTGTGAAATGTGATGCAGTGACTGTGTGAAATGTGATGCAGTGACTGCGTGAAATGGGATGCAGTGACTGCGTGACATGGGATGCAGTGACTGAGGGAAATGGGATGCAGTGACTGATGGAAATGGGAAGCAGAGTCTCAGGGAAATGGGATGCAGTGATTGAGTGAAATGGGATGCAGTGACTGATGCAAATGGGATGCAGTGACTGATGCAAATGGGATGCAGTGACTGATGCAAATGGGTTGCAGTGACTGAGGGAAATGGGTTGCAGTGACTGAGGGAAATGGGATGCAGTGAATGAGGCAAATGAGATGCAGTGACTGAGGGTAATGAGATGCAGTGACTGAGGGAAATGGGATGCAGTGACTGAGGGTAATGAGATGCAGTGACTGAGGGAAATGGGATGCAGTGACTGAGTGAAATGGGATGCAGTGACTGAGGGAAAGGAGATGCTGTGACGATGGGAAATGGGATGCAGTGAGTGTGGGAAATTGACTGCAGCGTCTGTGAGATAAGGGAAACAGTGAGTGATGGAAATGGGATGCACTGACTGTGTTGAAGGAGATGCAGTGATTGAGTGAAATGGGATGCAGTGACTGAGTGAAATGGGATGCAGTGACAGAGTGACATGTGCTGCAGTGTCTGATGGAAATGTGATGCAGTACCTGATGGAAATGGGATGCAGTGACTGAGGTACTGGGAAGGAGTGACTGAGTTCATGGGGATGCAGTGCCCGAGCGGACTTGGCGTGCAGTGAGTGAGGGAAATGGGATACAGTGCCTGAGTGAAATGAGATGCAGTGACTGAGGGAAATGGGATGCAGTGATTGAGTGAAATGAGATGCAGTGAATGAGGGAAATGGGATGCAGTGAGTGAGGGACATGGGATGCAGTGACTGAGGGACATGGGAAGCATTGAGTGAGTGAAATGCGATGTAGAGACTGAGGGAAAGGAGATGCTGTGACTATGGGAAATGGGAAGCAGTGAGTGTGGGAAATTGAATGCAGTGCCTGTGAGATACGGGAAACAGTGAGTAATGGAAATGGGATGCAGTGACTGAGTGAAATGGGATGCAGTGACTGAGAGAAATGGGATGCAGTGACTGAGTGAAATGGGATGCAGTCTCTGAGTGAAATGGGATGCATCACTGAGTGAAATGGGATGCAGTGATTGAGGGAAATGGGATGCAGTGACTGAGTGAAATGAGATGCAGTGACTAAGTGAAATGGGAAGCACTGATTGAGTGAAATGCGATGCAGTGACTGAGTGAAATGAGATGCCTTGTTTGATGGAAATATGATGCAGTAACTGACGGAAATGAGATGCAGTGGCTGAGTGAAATGGGATGCAGTGACTGCGTGAAATGGGATGCAGCGACTGTGTGAACTGGGTCGCAGTGACTGAGTGAAATGTGATTCAGTCACTGAGTGAAATGGAATGCAGTCGCTGAGTGAAATGGGATGCAGTGACTGAGGGAAATGGGATGCACTGACCGAGTGAAATGGGATGCAGTGACTGATTGACATGGGAAGCAGTGACTGAGGGACATGGGATGCAGTGACTGAGGGACATGGGCCGCAGTGCCCGAGTGAAATGGGCCGCAGTGCCCGAGTGAAATGGGCCGCAGTGCCCGAGTGAAATGGGCCGCAGTGCCCGTGTGAAATGGGCCGCAGTGCCCGAGTGAAATGGGCCGCAGTGCCCGAGTGAAATGAGATGCACTGTCTGAGTGAAATGGGCTGCAGTGCCCGAGTGAAATGGGCCGCAGTGCCCGAGTGAAATGGGCCGCAGTGCCCGAGTGAAATGGGCCACAGTGCCCGAGTGAAATGGGATGCCATGCCTGAGGGTAATGGGATGCAGTACCTGAGTGAAATGTGATGCCGTGACTATGGGGAATAGGGTGTGGTGACTGATGGAAATTGATTCACCGTCTCAATTGAATAGGAATCACTGTCTCCGTTAAATGGGATGCAGTGACTGAGGGAAATGAGATGCAGTGACTGAGGGAAATGAGATGCAGTGACTGAGGGAAATGAGATGCTGTGACTGTGGGAAAATGGGATGCTGTGACTGTGGGAAATGGGATGCTGTGACTGAGTGAAATGGGATGCTGTGACTGAGTGAAATGGGAAGCTGTGACTGAGTGAAATGGGATGCCATGCCTGAGGGCAATGGGATGCAGTGACTGAGGGTAATGGGTTGCAGTGACTGAGTGAAATGGGATGTAGTGACTGAGTGAAATGGGATGCAGTGCCTGAGTGAAATGTGATGCTGTGACTGTGGGGAATAGGGTGTGGTGACTGATGGAAATTGATTCACGTCTCACTTGAATAGGATTCACTGTCTCCGTTAAATGGGATGCAGTGACTGAGGGACAGGAGGTGCCGTGACTGATAGAAAGGAGGTGCAGTGACTGAGGGAAAGGAGATGCAGTGACTGAGGGAAAGGAAATGTAGTGACTGAGGGAAAGGAGATGCAGTGACTGACTGAAAAGGGAGGGAGTGACTGACTGAAATGGGATGCAGTGACTTAACGAAATGAGATGCAGTGACTGAGCGAAATGAGATGCAGTGACTGAGTGAAATGAGATGCACTGACTGAGTGAAATGTGATGCAGCGGCTGAGTGAAATGGGATGCACTGGCTGCGTGAAATAGGATGCACTGGCTGCGTGAAATGGGATGCAGTGACTGAGTGAAGTGGGATGCAGTGACTGAGGGAAATCGGATGCAGTGACTGAGGGAAATGGAATGCAGTGACTGAGGGAAATGGAATGCAGTGACTGACTGAAATGGGAGGCAGTGACTGAGTGAAGTGGGATGCAGTGACTGAGTGAAGTGGGAGCCAGTGACTGACTGAAATGTGGTGCAGTGACTGAGTGAAATGTGGTGCAGTGACTGAGTGAAATGCAATGCAGTGACTGAGGGAAATGGGACGCAGTGACTGAGGGAAATGGGACGCAGTGACTGAGTGTAATGCGATGCAGTAACTAAGGAAAGGACATGCAGTGACTACGGGAAATGGGATGCACTGACTGAGTGAGATGGGGTTCTCAGACTGAGTGAAATGTGATGCAGTGACTGAGAGGAAAGGAGATGCACTGACTGACTGAAATGGGAGGGAGTGACTGACTGAATGTGGGAGTTGTGACTGACTGAAATGGGAGAGAGAGACTGACTGAAATGGGAGGCAGTGACTGAGTGACATGTGGTGCAGTGACTGAGTGAAATGTGGTGCAGTGACTGAGTGAAATGCGATGCAGTGACTGAGTGAAATGCGATGCAGTGACTGAGTGAAATGCGATGCAGTGACTGAGTGAAATGGGCCGCAGTGCCTGAGTGAAATGGGCCGCAGTGCCTGAGTGAACTGGGCCCCAGTGCCTGAGTGAAATGGGATGCGGTGACTGAGTGAAATGGGATGCAGTGCCTAAGGGTAATGGGATGCGGTGACTGAGTGAAATGCGATGCGGTGACTGAGTGAAATGGGATGCAGTGACTGAGTGAAATGGGAGGGAATGAGTGACTGAATTTGGGTGGCAGTGACTGAGTGAAGTGGGAGGCAGTGACTGAGAGCAGTGGGATGCAGTGACTGAGGGAAATGGGATGCAGTGCCTGAGGGAAATGGGATGCAGTGACTGAGTGAAATGCGATGCAGTGACTGAGGTAAAGGAGATGCAGAGACTGAGGGAAAGGAGATGCTGTGACCATGGGAAATGGGATGCAGTGAGTGTGGGAAATTGAATGCATCGTCTGTGAGATACGGGAAACAGTGACTGATGGAAATGTGATGCAGTGATTGAGTGAAATGGGATGCAGTGACTGAATGAAATGTGATGCAGTGACTGCTTGAAATGGGATGCAGTGACTGAGGGAAATGGGATGCAGTGACTGAGGGAAATGGGATGCAGTGACTGAGTGAAATGTGATTTAGTCACTGAGTGAAATGGAATGCAGTCGCTGAGTGAAATGGGATGCATCACTGAGTACAATGGGATGCAGTGACTGGGTGAAATGGGATGCAGTCACTGAGTGAAATGGGATGCAGTGACTGAGGGAAATGGGATGCACTGACTGAGGTACTGGGAAGGAGTGACTGAGTGAAATGCGATGCACTGACTGAGTGAAATGCGATGCACTGACTGAGTGAAATGAGATACACTGACTGATGGAAATTGGATGCGGTGACAGAGCGACATGAGCTGCAGTGACTGAGTGAAATGAGAAGCATTGAATGCACTGTCTGTGAGATACGGGAAACAGTGACTGATGGAAATGGGATGCAGTGACTGTGGTGAAGGGGATGCAGCGACTGAGTGAAATGGGATGCAGCGACTGAGTGAAATGCGATGCGGTGACTGCGTGAAATGTGATGCAGTGACTGCGTGAAATGTGATGCAGTGACAGAGTGAACTCTGATGCAGTGACAGAGTGAAAGGCGATGCAGTGACAGAATGAAATGGGATGCAGTGACAGAGTGAAATGGGATGCAGTGACTGACGGAAATGGCATGCAGTGACTGAGGGAAATGGGATGCAGTGACTGAGGGTAATGGGATGCAGTGACAGAGGGTAATGGGATGCAGTGTCAGAGGGTAATGGGATGCAGTGACAGAGGGTAATGGGATGGAGTGACTGTGCGTAATGGGATGCAATGACTGAGTGAAATGGGATGCAGTGACTGAGGGTAATGTGATGCAGTGACTGAGTGAAATGCGATGCTGTGACTGAGGAAGGGACATGGAGTGACTGAGTGAAATGTGATGCAGTCACTGAATGAAATGGGATGCACTGATTGTGTGAAATGGGATGCAGTGACTGAGTGAAATGGGATGCAGTGACTGAGGGAAATGCGATGCAGTGACTGAGTGAATTGGGATGCAGTGACACACGGAAATGGGATGCCTTGACTGAGGGAAATGAGATGCTGTGTCTGAGTGAAATGGGATGCAGTGATTGTGTGAAATGGGATGCAGTGACTGAGGGAAATGGGATGCAGTGACTGATGGAAATGGGAAGCAGAGTCTCAGGGAAATGGGATGCAGTGACTCAGGGAAATGGGATGCAGTGATTGAGTGAAATGGGATGCAGTGACTGATGCAAATGGGATGCAGTGACTGATGCAAATGGGATGCAATGACTGATGCAAATGGGATACATTGACTGAGGGAAATGGGATGCAGTGACTGAGGGAAATGAGATGCAGTGACTGAGGGAAATGGGATGCAGTGACTGAGGGAAATGGGATGCAGTGACTGAGGGAAAGGAGATGCTGTGACGATGGGAAATAGGATGCAGTGAGTGTGGGAAATTGACTGCAGCGTCTGTGAGATAAGGGAAACAGTGAGTGATGGAAATGGGATGCACTGACTGTGTTGAAGGAGATGCAGTGATTGAGTGAAATGGGATGCAGTGACTGAGGGAAATGGGATGCAGTGACAGAGTGACATGTGCTGCAGTGTCTGATGGAAATGTGATGCAGTACCTGATGGAAATGGGACGCAGTGACTGAGGTACTGGGAAGGAGTGACTGAGTTCATGGGGATGCAGTGCCCGAGCGGACTTGGGGTGCAGTGAGTGAGGGAAATGGGATACAGTGCCTGAGTGAAATGAGATGCAGTGACTGAGGGAAATGGGATGCAGTGATTGAGTGAAATGAGATGCAGTGAATGAGGGAAATGGGATGCAGTGAGTGAGGGACATGGGATGCAGTGACTGAGGGACATGGGACGCAGTGACTGAGGGTAATGTGATGCCGTGACTGTGGGGAATATTGCGCGGTGACTGATGGAAATCGATTCCCTGTCTCAGTTGAATAGGATTCACTCTCTCCATTAAATGGGATGCAGTGACTGAGTGAAATGGGATGCAGTGACTGTGTGGAAATAGGATGTAGTGACTGAGAGAAATGGGATGCAGTGACTGTGGGAAATGGGATGCAGTGTCTGAGTGAAATGGGATGCAGTGTCTGAGTGAAATGGGATACAGTGACTGAGGGAAATGGGGTGCAGTGACTGACTGAAATGGGCTGCAGTGACTGAGTGAAATGGGATGCAGTGACTGACTGTAATGTGATGCCGTTACTGTGGGGAATTGGGTGCGGTGACTGAGTGAAATTGGATGCAATGACTGTGGGAAATGGGATGTAGTGACTGAGAGAAATGGGATGCTGTGACTGAGTGAAATGGGGTGCAGTGACCGTGGGAAATGGGATGCAGTGTCTGAGTGAAATGGGATGCAGTGTCTGAGTGAAATGGGATACTGTGACTGAGTGAAATGGGATGCAGTGACTGATGGAAAGGAGATGCAGTTCCTGACGGAACTTGATTGCAGCGTCAGTTGAGAAACGGGATGCAGTGACTGCGTGAAATGGGATGCAGTGACTGCGTGAAATGGGATGCAGTGAATGAGTGAAGTGAGATGCAGTGACTGATGGAAAGGAGATGCATTGACTGAGTGAAATGTGATGCCATGACTGTGTGAAATGTGATGCAGTGACTGTGTGAAATGTGATGCTTTGACTGCGTGAAATGGGATGCAGTGACTGCGTGACATGGGATGCAGTGACTGAGGGAAATGGGATGCAGTGACTGATGGAAATGGGAAGCAGAGTCTCAGGGAAATGGGAAGCAGAGTCTCAGGGAAATGGGATGCTGTGATTGAGTGAAATGGGATGCAGTGACTGATGCAAATGGGATGCAGTGACTGATGCAAATGGGATACATTGACTGAGGGAAATGGGTTGCAGTGACTGAGGGAAATGGGATGCAGTGAATGAGGGTAATGAGATGCAGTGACTGAGGGTAATGAGATGCAGTGACTGAGGGAAATGGGATGCAGTGACTGAGGGTAATGAGATGCAGTGACTGAGGGAAATGGGATGCAGTGACTGAGTGAAATGGGATGCAGTGACTGAGTGAAATGGGATGCAGTGACTGAGGGAAAGGAGATGCTGTGACGATGGGAAATGGGATGCAGTGAGTGTGGGAAATTGACTGCAGCGTCTGTGAGATAAGGGAAACAGTGAGTGATGGAAATGGGATGCACTGACTGTGTTGAAGGAGATGCAGTGATTGAGTGAAATGGGATGCAGTGACTGAGTGAAATGGGATGCAGTGACTGAGTGAAATGGGATGCACTGACTGAGGGAAATGGGATGCAGTGACAGAGTGACATGTGCTGCAGTGTCTGATGGAAATGTGATGCAGTACCTGTTGGAAATGGGACGCAGTGACTGAGGTACTGGGAAGGAGTGACTGAGTTCATGGGGATGCAGTGCCCGAGCGGACTTGGGGTGCAGTGAGTGAGGGAAATGGGATACAGTGCCTGAGTGAAATGAGATGCAGTGACTGAGGGAAATGGGATGCAGTGATTGAGTGAAATGAGATGCAGTGAATGAGGGAAATGGGATGCAGTGAGTGAGGGACATGGGATGCAGTGACTGAGGGACATGGGAAGCATTGAGTGAGTGAAATGCGCTGCAGAGACTGAGGGAAAGGAGATGCTGTGACTATGGGAAATGGGAAGCAGTGAGTGTGGGAAATTGAATGCAGTGCCTGTGAGATAGGGGAAACAGTGACTAATGGAAATGGGATGCAGTGACTGAGTGAAATGGGATGCTGTGACTGAGAGAAATGGGATGCAGTGACTGAGTGAAATGGGATGCAGTCTCTGAGTGAAATGGGATGCATCACTGAGTGAAATGGGATGCAGTGATTGAGGGAAATGGGATGCAGTGACTGAGTGAAATGAGATGCAGTGACTAAGTGAAATGGGAAGCACTGATCGAGTGAAATGCGATGCAGTGACTGAGTGAAATGAGATGCCTTGTTTGATGGAAATATGATGCAGTAACTGACGGAAATGAGATGCAGTGGCTGAGTGAAATGGGATGCAGTGACTGCGTGAAATGGGATGCAGCGACTGTGTGAAATGGGATGCAGCGACTGTGTGAACTGGGTCGCAGTGACTGAGTGAAATGTGATTCAGTCACTGAGTGAAATGGAATGCAGTCGCTGAGTGAAATGGGATGCAGTGACTGAGGGAAATGGGATGCACTGACCGAATGAAATGGGATGCAGTGACTGATTGACATGGGAAGCAGTGACTGAGGGACATGGGATGCAGTGACTGAGGGACATGGGATGCAGTGACTGAGTGAAATGGGCCGCAGTGCCCGAGTGAAATGGGCCGCAGTGCCGGAGTGAATTGGGCCGCAGTGCCCGAGTAAAATGGGCCACAGTGCCCGAGTGAAATGGGATGCCGTGCCTGAGGGTAATGGGATGCAGTACCTGAGTGAAATGTGATGCCGTGACTATGGGGAATAGGGTGTGGTGACTGATGGAAATTGATTCACCGTCTCAATTGAATAGGAATCACTGTCTCCGTTAAATGGGATGCAGTGACTGAGGGAAATGAGGTGCAGTGACTGAGGGAAATGAGATGCAGTGACTGTGGGGAAATGGGATGCTGTGACTGTGGGGAAATGGGATGCTGTGACTGTGGGAAATGGGATGCTGTGACTGTGGGAATTGGGATGCTGTGACTGAGTGAAATGGGAAGCTGTGACTGAGTGAAATGGGATGCCATGCCTGAGGGCAATGGGATGCAGTGACTGAGGGTAATGGGTTGCAGTGACTGAGTGAAATGGGATGTAGTGACTGAGTGAAATGGGATGCAGTGCCTGAGTGAAATGTGATGCTGTGACTGTGGGGAATAGGGTGTGGTGACTGATGGAAATTGATTCACGTCTCACTTGAATAGGATTCACTGTCTCCGTTAAATGGGATGCAGTGACTGAGGGACAGGAGGTGCCGTGACTGATGGAAAGGAGGTGCAGTGACTGAGGGAAAGGAGATGCAGTGACTGAGGGAAAGGAGATGTAGTGACTGAGGGAAAGGAGATGCAGTGACTGACTGAAAAGGGAGGGAGTGACTGACTGAAATGGGATGCAGTGACTTAACGAAATGAGATGCAGTGACTGAGCGAAATGAGATGCAGTGACTGAGTGAAATCAGATGCACTGACTGAGTGAAATGTGATGCAGCGGCTGAGTGAAATGGGATGCACTGGCTGCGTGAAATAGGATGCACTGGCTGCGTGAAATGGGATGCAGTGACTGAGTGAAGTGGGACGCAGTGACTGAGGGAAATCGGATGCAGTGACTGACTGAAATGGGAGGCAGTGACTGAGTGAAATGGGATGCAGTGACTGAGTGAAGTGGGATGCAGTGACTGAGGGAAATCGGATGCAGTGACTGAGGGAAATGGAATGCACTGACTGAGGGAAATGGAATGCAGTGACTGAGGGAAATGGGACGCAGTGACTGAGGGAAATGGGACGCAGTGACTGAGGGAAATGGGACGCAGTGACTGAGTGTAATGCGATGCAGTAACTAAGGAAAGGACATGCAGTGACTACGGGAAATGGGATGCACTGACTGAGTGAGATGGGGTTCTCAGACTGAGTGAAATGTGATGCAGTGACTGAGAGGAAAGGAGATGCACTGACTGACTGAAATGGGAGGGAGTGACTGACTGAATTTGGGAGTTGTGACTGACTGAAATGGGAGAGAGAGACTGACTGAAATGGGAGGCAGTGACTGAGTGAAGTGGGATGCAATGACTGAGTGAAATGGGAGGCAGTGAGTGATTGAAATGGGAGGCAGTGACTGAGTGACATGTGGTGCAGTGACTGAGTGAAATGCGATGCAGTGCCTGAGTGAAATGGGCCGCAGTGCCTGAGTGAAATGGGCCCCAGTGCCTGAGTGAAATGGGCCCCAGTGCCTGAGTGAAATGGGCCCCAGTGCCTGAGTGAAATGGGCCCCAGTGCCTGAGTGAACTGGGCCCCAGTGCCTGAGTGAACTGGGCCCCAGTGCCTGAGTGAAATGGGATGCGGTGACTGAGGGTAATGGGATGCGGTGACTGAGGGTAATGGGATGCGGTGACTGAGTGAAATGGGATGCAGTGACTGAGTGAAATGGGAGGGAATGAGTGACTGAATTTGGGAGGCAGTGACTGAGTGAAGTGGGAGGGAGTGACTGAGAGCAGTGGGAGGCAGTGACTGAGGGAAATGGGATGCAGTGCCTGAGGGAAATGGGATGCAGTGACAGAGTGACATGAGCTGCAGTATCTGATGGAAATGTGATGCAGAACCTGAGGGAAAAGGGATGCAGTGACTGAGTGAAATGGGATGCAGTGACTGAGTGAAATGTGATGCCGTGACTGTGGGGAATTGGGTGCGGTGACTGAGTGAAATTGGATGCAATGACTGTGGGAAATGGGATGTAGTGACTGAGAGAAATGGGATGCTGTGACTGAGTGAAATGGGGTGCAGTGACCGTGGGAAATGGGATGCAGTGTCTGAGTGAAATGGGATGCAGTGTCTGAGTGAAATGGGATACTGTGATTGAGTGAAATGGGATGCAGTGACTGATGGAAAGGAGATGCAGTACCTGACGGAACTTGATTGCAGCGTCAGTTGAGAAACGGGATGCAGTGACTGCGTGAAATGGGATGCAGTGACTGCGTGAAATGGGATGCAGTGACTGCGTGAAATGGGATGCAGTGAATGAGTGAAGTGAGATGCAGTGACTGATGGAAAGGAGATGCAGTGACTGTGTGAAATGTGATGCTTTGACTGCGTGAAATGGGATGCAGTGACTGCGTGACATGGGATGCAGTGACTGCGTGAAATTGGATGCAGTGACTGAGGGAAATAGTATGCAGTGACTGAGTGAAATAGGATGCCCTGACTGAGTGAAATAGGATGCTCTGACTGAGTGAAATAGGATGCTCTGACTGAGTGAAATAGGATGCTCTGACTGAGTGAAATGTGATGCAGTGACTGACGGAAATTGAATGCACTGATGCATGGAAATTGAATGCAGTGACTGAGGGCAATGGGATGCACTGTCTCAGTTCAATGAGAATCACTGTCTCAGTTAAGTGGGATGCAGTGACTGAGTGAAATGGGATGCAGTGACTGAGTGAAATGGGATGCAGTGACTGAATGAAATGGGATGTTGTGACTGAGGGAAATGGGATGCAGTGACTGAGGGACAGGAGGCGCCGTGACTGAGGGAAAGTAGATGCAGTGACTGTGGGAAATGAGATGCAGTGACTGACTGAACTGGGAGGTCGTGACTGACTGAAATGGGAGGCAGCGACCGACAGAATTTGGGAGGCAGTGACTGAGTGAAATGGGATGCAGTGACTGATTGAAATGGGATGCAGTGACTGAGTGAAATGGGAGGCAGTGACTGAGTGAAGTGGGATGCAGTGACTGAGGGAAATGGGATGCAGTGACTGAGGGAAATGGGATGCAGTGACTGAGGGAAATGGGATGCAGTGACTGTCTGAAATGGGAGGTAGTGACTGACTGAAATGGGAGGCAGTGACTGACTGAAATGGGAGGCAGTGACTGAGTGAAGTGGGATGCAGTGACTGAGGGAAATGGGATGCAGTGACTGAGTGAAATGGGATGCAGTGACTGAGTGAAATGGGATGCAGTGACTGAGTGAAATGTGATGCAGTCACTGAGGGAAATGAGATGCAATGACTGAGGGTAATGTGATGCAGTGGCTGAGTGAAATGCGATGCTGTGACTGAGGAAGGGACATGCAGTGACTGAGTGAAATGGGGTGCTGAGACTCGGTGAAATGTGATGCAGTGACTGAGTGAAATGGAATGCAGTCACTGTGTGAAATGGGATGCAGTCACTGAGTGAAATGGGAAGCAGTCACTGAGGGAAATGAAATGCAGGGACTGAGGGTTATGAGACGCAGTGACTGAATGAAATGCGATGCAGTGACTGTGGGAAATGGGATGCAGTGACTGTGGGAAATGGGATGCAGTGACTGTGGGAAATGGGCTGCAGTGCCTGAGTGAAATGGGCTGCAGTGACTGATTGAAATGGGATGCAGTGACTGAGGGAAATGGATGCAGTGACTGAGTGAAATGGGAGGTAGTGACTGAGTGAAATGAGAGGGAGTGACAGAGGGTAATGGGATGGAGTGACTGAGCGTAATGGGATGCAGTGACTGAGCGTAATGGGATGCAGTGACTGAGTGAAATGGGATGCAGTCACTGAGGGAAATGAGATGCAGTGACTGAGGGTAATGTGATGCAGTGACTGAGTGAAATGGGATGCTGTGACTGAGGAAGGGACATGGAGTGACTGAGTGAAATGGGCTGCTGAGGCTGACGGCAATGGGATGCACTGTCTCAGTCCAATGAGATGCACTGTCTCAGTTAAATGGGATGCAGTGACTGACTCAAATGGGATGCAGTGACTGAGGCAAATGGGATGCAGTGACTGGATGAAATGGGATGCAGTGACTGGATGAAATGGGATGCAGTGACTGGATGAAATGGGATGCAGTGACTGAGTGAAATGGGATGCAGTGACTGAGTGAAATGGGATGCAGTGACTGAGTGAAATGGGATGCAGTGACTGAGGGAAATGGGATGCAGTGACTGAGGGAAATGGGATGCAGTGACAGAGGGAAATGGGACGCAGTGACTGAGGGTAATGTGATGCCGTGACTGTGGGGAATATTGCGCGGTGACTGATGGAAATCGATTCGCTGTCTCAGTTGAATAGGATTCACTCTCTCCATTAAATGGGATGCAGTGACTGAGCGAAATGGGATGCAGTGTCTGAGTGAAATGGGATGCAGTGTCTGACTGTAATGTGATGCCGTGACTGTGGGGAATTGGGTGCGGTGACTGAGTGAAATTGGATCCAATGACTGTGGGAAATGGGATGCTGTGACTGAGAGAAATGGGATGCTGTGACTGAGTGAAATGGGGTGCAGTGACTGAGTGAAATGGGGTGCAGTGACCGTGGGAAATGGGATGCAGTGTCTGAGTGAAATGGGATGCAGTGTCTGAGTGAAATGGGATACTGTGACTGACTGAAACGGGATGCAGTGACTGATGGAAAGGAGATGCAGTACCTGACAGAACTTGAATGCAGCGTCAGTTGAGAAACGGGATGCAGTGACTGCGTGAAATGGAATGCAGTGACTGCGTGAAATGGGATGCAGTGAATGAGTGAAGTGAGATGCAGTGACTGATGGAAAGGAGATGCAGTGACTGAGTGAAATGTGATGCAGTGACTGAGTGAAATGTGATGCCATGACTGTGTGAAATGTGATGCAGTGACTGTGTGAAATGTGATGCTTTGACTGCGTGAAATGGGATGCAGTGACTGCGTGACATGGGATGCACTGACTGCGTGAAATTGGATGCAGTGACTGAGGGAAATAGTATGCAGTGACTGAGTGAAATAGGATGCCCTGACTGAGTGAAATAGGATGCTCTGACTGAGTGAAATGTGATGCAGTGACTGACGGAAATTGAATGCACTGACGGATGGAAATTGAATGCAGTGAGAGAGTGAAATTGGCTGCAATGACTGTGGGAAATGGGTTGTAGTGACTGAGAGAATTGGGATGCAGTGACTGAGTGAAATGGGATGCTGTGACTGAGTGAAATTGGATGCAGTAACAGAGTGGAATGCATTGCAGTGACTGATGGAAATTGAATCCAGTGACTGAGTGAAATCGAATGCCGTGACTGATGGAAATTGAATGCAGTGACTGAGGGCAATGGGATGCACTGTCTCAGTTCAATGAGAATCACTGTCTCAGTTAAGTGGGATGCAGTGACTGAGTGAAATGGGATGCAGTGACTGAGTGAAATGGGATGCAGTGACTGAGTGAAATGGGATGCAGTGACTGAGTGAAATGGGATGCTGTGACTGAATGAAATGGGATGCTGTGACTGAATGAAATGGGATGCAGTGACTGAGGGACAGGAGGTGCCGTGACTGAGGGAAAGTAGATGCAGTGACTGTGGGAAATGAGATGCAGTGACTGACTGAACTGGGAGGTCGTGACTGACTGAAATGGGAGGCAGCGACCGACAGAATTTGGGAGGCAGTGACTGAGTGAAATGGGATGCAGTGACTGATTGAAATGGGATGCAGTGACTGAGTGAAATGGGAGGCAGTGACTGAGTGAAGTTGGATGCAGTGACTGAGGGAAATGGGATGCAGTGACTGAGGGAAATGAGATGCAGTGACTGTCTTAAATGGGAGGCAGTGACTGAGTGTAGTGGGATGCAGTGACTGAGTGAAGTGGGATGCAGTGACTGAGGGAAATGAAATGCAGTGACTGAGGGAAATGGGATGCAGTGACTGGATGAAATGGGAGACACTGACTGAGTGAAATGGGCTGCAGTGCCTGAGTGAAATGGGCTGCAGTGCCTGACTGAAATGGGCGGCAGTGCCTGAGTGAAATGGGCGGCAGTGCCTGAGTGAAATGGGCGGCAGTGCCTGAGTGAAATGGGCGGCAGTGCCTGAGTGAAATGGGATGCAGTGCCTGAGTGAAATGGGATGCAGTGACTGAGTGCAATGGGACGCAGTGACTGAGGATAATGTGATACCGTGACTGTGGGGAATATTGCGCGGTGACTGATGGAAATGGATTTGCTGTCTCAGTTGAATAAGATTCACTCTCTCCATTAAATGGGATGCATTGTCTGAGTGAAATGGGATGCAGTGACTGTGGGAAATGGGATATAGTGACTGAGAGAAATGGGATGCAGTCACTGAGGGAAATGAAATGCAGGGACTGAGGGTAATGAGACGCAGTGACTGAAGGAAATGCGATGCAGTGACTGTGGGAAATGGGATGCAGTAACTGAGTGAAATGCGATGCAGTGACTGAAGTAAAGGAGATGCAGTGACTTGGGGAAATGGGTTGCAGTGACTAGGGGAAATGGGTTGCAGTGACTGTGGGAAATGGGTTGCAGTGACTGAGGGAAATGGGATGCAGTGCCTGAGTGAAATGGCCTGCAGTGACTGATTGAAATGGGATGCAGTGACTGAGTGATAATGGGATGCAGTGACTGATGGAAATGGGATGCAATGACTGAACGAAATGAGATGCAGTGACTGAGTGAAATGCGATGTAGTGACTAAGGAAAGGACATGCAGTGACTATGGGAAATGGGATGCACTGACTGAGTGATATGGGATGCAGTGACTGAGGGAAATGCGATGCTGTGACTGAGGGAAATGCGATGCAGTGACTGGATGAAATGGGAGACAGTGACTGAGTGAAATGGGATGCAGTGACTGAGTGAAATGGGATGCAGTGACTGAGTGAAATAGGATGCAGTGACTGAGTGAAATGGGATGCAGTGACTGAGTGAAATGGGATGCAGTGACTGAGTGAAATGGGATGCAATGACTGTGGGAAATGGGATGCAGTGACTGTGGGAAATGGGATATATTGACTGAGAGAAATGGGATGCAGTCACTGAGGGTAATGAGACGCAGTGACTGAAGGACATGTCATGCACTGACTGTGGGAAATGGGATGCAGTGACTGAGAGAAATGGGATGCAGTGACTGAAGTAACGGCGATGCAGTGACTTGGGGAAATGGGTTGCAGTGACTAGGGGAAATGGGTTGCAGTGACTGTGGGAAATGGGTTGCAGTGACTGTGGGAAATGGGTTGCAGTGACTGAGGGAAATGGGTTGCAGTGACTGAGGGAAATGGGCGGCAGTGCCTGAGTGAAATGGGCCCCAGTGCCTGAGTGAAATGGGCGGCAGTGCCTGAGTGAAATGGGCCCCAGTGCCTGAGTGAACTGGGCCCCAGTGCCTGAGTGAACTGGGCCCCAGTGCCTGAGTGAACTGGGCCCCAGTGCCTGAGTGAAATGGGATGCGGTGACTGAGGGTAATGGGATGCGGTGACTGAGGGTAATGGGATGCGGTGACTGAGTGAAATGGGATGCAGTGACTGAGTGAAATGGGATGCAGTGACTGAGTGAAATGGGAGGGAATGAGTGACTGAATTTGGGAGGGAGTGACTGAGAGCAGTGGGAGGCAGTGACTGAGGGAAATGGGATGCAGTGCCTGAGGGAAATGGGATGCAGTGACAGAGTGACATGAGCTGCAGTATCTGATGGAAATGTGATGCAGAACCTGAGGGAAAAGGGATGCAGTGACTGAGTGAAATGGGATGCAGTGACTGAGTGAAATGTGATGCCGTGACTGTGGGGAATTGGGTGCGGTGACTGAGTGAAATTGGATGCAATGACTGTGGGAAATGGGATGTAGTGACTGAGAGAAATGGGATGCTGTGACTGAGTGAAATGGGGTGCAGTGACCGTGGGAAATGGGATGCAGTGTCTGAGTGAAATGGGATGCAGTGTCTGAGTGAAATGGGATACTGTGACTATGTGAAATGGGATGCAGTGACTGATGGAAAGGAGATGCAGTACCTGACGGAACTTGATTGCAGCGTCAGTTGAGAAACGGGATGCAGTGACTGCGTGAAATGGGATGCAGTGACTGCGTGAAATGGGATGCAGTGACTGCGTGAAATGGGATGCAGTGAATGAGTGAAGTGAGATGCAGTGACTGATGGAAAGGAGATGCAGTGACTGTGTGAAATGTGATGCTTTGACTGCGTGAAATGGGATGCAGTGACTGCGTGACATGGGATGCAGTGACTGCGTGAAATTGGATGCAGTGACTGAGGGAAATAGTATGCAGTGACTGAGTGAAATAGGATGCCCTGACTGAGTGAAATAGGATGCTCTGACTGAGTGAAATAGGATGCTCTGACTGAGTGAAATAGGATGCTCTGACTGAGTGAAATGTGATGCAGTGACTGACGGAAATTGAATGCACTGATGCATGGAAATTGAATGCAGTGACTGAGGGCAATGGGATGCACTGTCTCAGTTCAATGAGAATCACTGTCTCAGTTAAGTGGGATGCAGTGACTGAGTGAAATGGGATGCAGTGACTGAGTGAAATGGGATGCAGTGACTGAATGAAATGGGATGTTGTGACTGAGGGAAATGGGATGCAGTGACTGAGGGACAGGAGGCGCCGTGACTGAGGGAAAGTAGATGCAGTGACTGTGGGAAATGAGATGCAGTGACTGACTGAACTGGGAGGTCGTGACTGACTGAAATGGGAGGCAGCGACCGACAGAATTTGGGAGGCAGTGACTGAGTGAAATGGGATGCAGTGACTGATTGAAATGGGATGCAGTGACTGAGTGAAATGGGAGGCAGTGACTGAGTGAAGTGGGATGCAGTGACTGAGGGAAATGGGATGCAGTGACTGAGGGAAATGGGATGCAGTGACTGTCTGAAATGGGAGGTAGTGACTGACTGAAATGGGAGGCAGTGACTGAGTGAAGTGGGATGCAGTGACTGAGGGAAATGGGATGCAGTGACTGAGTGAAATGGGATGCAGTGACTGAGTGAAATGGGATGCAGTGACTGAGTGAAATGTGATGCAGTCACTGAGGGAAATGAGATGCAGTGACTGAGGGTAATGTGATGCAGTGGCTGAGTGAAATGCGATGCTGTGACTGAGGAAGGGACATGCAGTGACTGAGTGAAATGGGGTGCTGAGACTCGGTGAAATGTGATGCAGTGACTGAGTGAAATGGAATGCAGTCACTGTGTGAAATGGGATGCAGTCACTGAGTGAAATGGGAAGCAGTCACTGAGGGAAATGAAATGCAGGGACTGAGGGTTATGAGACGCAGTGACTGAATGAAATGCGATGCAGTGACTGTGGGAAATGGGATGCAGTGACTGTGGGAAATGGGATGCAGTGACTGTGGGAAATGGGCTGCAGTGCCTGAGTGAAATGGGCTGCAGTGACTGATTGAAATGGGATGCAGTGACTGAGGGAAATGGATGCAGTGACTGAGTGAAATGGGAGGTAGTGACTGAGTGAAATGAGAGGGAGTGACAGAGGGTAATGGGATGGAGTGACTGAGCGTAATGGGATGCAGTGACTGAGCGTAATGGGATGCAGTGACTGAGTGAAATGGGATGCAGTCACTGAGGGAAATGAGATGCAGTGACTGAGGGTAATGTGATGCAGTGACTGAGTGAAATGGGATGCTGTGACTGAGGAAGGGACATGGAGTGACTGAGTGAAATGGGCTGCTGAGGCTGACGGCAATGGGATGCACTGTCTCAGTCCAATGAGATGCACTGTCTCAGTTAAATGGGATGCAGTGACTGACTCAAATGGGATGCAGTGACTGAGGCAAATGGGATGCAGTGACTGGATGAAATGGGATGCAGTGACTGGATGAAATGGGATGCAGTGACTGGATGAAATGGGATGCAGTGACTGAGTGAAATGGGATGCAGTGACTGAGTGAAATGGGATGCAGTGACTGAGTGAAATGGGATGCAGTGACTGAGTGAAATGGGATGCAGTGACTGAGGGAAATGGGATGCAGTGACTGAGGGAAATGGGATGCAGTGACAGAGGGAAATGGGACGCAGTGACTGAGGGTAATGTGATGCCGTGACTGTGGGGAATATTGCGCGGTGACTGATGGAAATCGATTCGCTGTCTCAGTTGAATAGGATTCACTCTCTCCATTAAATGGGATGCAGTGACTGAGCGAAATGGGATGCAGTGTCTGAGTGAAATGGGATGCAGTGTCTGACTGTAATGTGATGCCGTGACTGTGGGGAATTGGGTGCGGTGACTGAGTGAAATTGGATCCAATGACTGTGGGAAATGGGATGCTGTGACTGAGAGAAATGGGATGCTGTGACTGAGTGAAATGGGGTGCAGTGACTGAGTGAAATGGGGTGCAGTGACCGTGGGTAATGGGATGCAGTGTCTGAGTGAAATGGGATGCAGTGTCTGAGTGAAATGGGATACTGTGACTGACTGAAACGGGATGCAGTGACTGATGGAAAGGAGATGCAGTACCTGACAGAACTTGAATGCAGCGTCAGTTGAGAAACGGGATGCAGTGACTGCGTGAAATGGAATGCAGTGACTGCGTGAAATGGGATGCAGTGAATGAGTGAAGTGAGATGCAGTGACTGATGGAAAGGAGATGCAGTGACTGAGTGAAATGTGATGCAGTGACTGAGTGAAATGTGATGCCATGACTGTGTGAAATGTGATGCAGTGACTGTGTGAAATGTGATGCTTTGACTGCGTGAAATGGGATGCAGTGACTGCGTGACATGGGATGCACTGACTGCGTGAAATTGGATGCAGTGACTGAGGGAAATAGTATGCAGTGACTGAGTGAAATAGGATGCCCTGACTGAGTGAAATAGGATGCTCTGACTGAGTGAAATGTGATGCAGTGACTGACGGAAATTGAATGCACTGACGGATGGAAATTGAATGCAGTGAGAGAGTGAAATTGGCTGCAATGACTGTGGGAAATGGGTTGTAGTGACTGAGAGAATTGGGATGCAGTGACTGAGTGAAATGGGATGCTGTGACTGAGTGAAATTGGATGCAGTAACAGAGTGGAATGCATTGCAGTGACTGATGGAAATTGAATCCAGTGACTGAGTGAAATCGAATGCCGTGACTGATGGAAATTGAATGCAGTGACTGAGGGCAATGGGATGCACTGTCTCAGTTCAATGAGAATCACTGTCTCAGTTAAGTGGGATGCAGTGACTGAGTGAAATGGGATGCAGTGACTGAGTGAAATGGGATGCAGTGACTGAGTGAAATGGGATGCTGTGACTGAATGAAATGGGATGCTGTGACTGAGGGAAATGGGATGCAGTGACTGAGGGACAGGAGGTGCCGTGACTGAGGGAAAGTAGATGCAGTGACTGTGGGAAATGAGATGCAGTGACTGACTGAACTGGGAGGTCGTGACTGACTGAAATGGGAGGCAGCGACCGACAGAATTTGGGAGGCAGTGACTGAGTGAAATGGGATGCAGTGACTGATTGAAATGGGATGCAGTGACTGAGTGAAATGGGAGGCAGTGACTGAGTGAAGTTGGATGCAGTGACTGAGGGAAATGGGATGCAGTGACTGAGGGAAATGAGATGCAGTGACTGTCTTAAATGGGAGGCAGTGACTGAGTGTAGTGGGATGCAGTGACTGAGTGAAGTGGGATGCAGTGACTGAGGGAAATGAAATGCAGTGACTGAGGGAAATGGGATGCAGTGACTGGATGAAATGGGAGACACTGACTGAGTGAAATGGGCTGCAGTGCCTGAGTGAAATGGGCTGCAGTGCCTGACTGAAATGGGCGGCAGTGCCTGACTGAAATGGGCGGCAGTGCCTGAGTGAAATGGGCGGCAGTGCCTGAGTGAAATGGGCGGCAGTGCCTGAGTGAAATGGGCGGCAGTGCCTGAGTGAAATGGGCGGCAGTGCCTGAGTGAAATGGGCGGCAGTGCCTGAGTGAAATGGGATGCAGTGCCTGAGTGAAATGGGATGCAGTGACTGAGTGCAATGGGACGCAGTGACTGAGGATAATGTGATACCGTGACTGTGGGGAATATTGCGCGGTGACTGATGGAAATGGATTTGCTGTCTCAGTTGAATAAGATTCACTCTCTCCATTAAATGGGATGCATTGTCTGAGTGAAATGGGATGCAGTGACTGTGGGAAATGGGATATAGTGACTGAGAGAAATGGGATGCAGTCACTGAGGGAAATGAAATGCAGGGACTGAGGGTAATGAGACGCAGTGACTGAAGGAAATGCGATGCAGTGACTGTGGGAAATGGGATGCAGTAACTGAGTGAAATGCGATGCAGTGACTGAAGTAAAGGAGATGCAGTGACTTGGGGAAATGGGTTGCAGTGACTAGGGGAAATGGGTTGCAGTGACTGTGGGAAATGGGTTGCAGTGACTGAGGGAAATGGGATGCAGTGCCTGAGTGAAATGGCCTGCAGTGACTGATTGAAATGGGATGCAGTGACTGAGTGATAATGGGATGCAGTGACTGATGGAAATGGGATGCAATGACTGAACGAAATGAGATGCAGTGACTGAGTGAAATGCGATGTAGTGACTAAGGAAAGGACATGCAGTGACTATGGGAAATGGGATGCACTGACTGAGTGATATGGGATGCAGTGACTGAGGGAAATGCGATGCTGTGACTGAGGGAAATGCGATGCAGTGACTGGATGAAATGGGAGACAGTGACTGAGTGAAATGGGATGCAGTGACTGAGTGAAATGGGATGCAGTGACTGAGTGAAATAGGATGCAGTGACTGAGTGAAATGGGATGCAGTGACTGAGTGAAATGGGATGCAGTGACTGAGTGAAATGGGATGCAATGACTGTGGGAAATGGGATGCAGTGACTGTGGGAAATGGGATATATTGACTGAGAGAAATGGGATGCAGTCACTGAGGGTAATGAGACGCAGTGACTGAAGGACATGTCATGCACTGACTGTGGGAAATGGGATGCAGTGACTGAGAGAAATGGGATGCAGTGACTGAAGTAACGGCGATGCAGTGACTTGGGGAAATGGGTTGCAGTGACTGTGGGAAATGGGTTGCAGTGACTGTGGGAAATGGGTTGCAGTGACTGAGGGAAATGGGTTGCAGTGACTGAGTGAAATGGGCGGC
Organism: Stegostoma tigrinum; assembly: GCF_030684315.1. Lineage (NCBI taxonomy): Eukaryota > Metazoa > Chordata > Chondrichthyes > Orectolobiformes > Stegostomatidae > Stegostoma > Stegostoma tigrinum. Next base: position 218,054 of record NW_026728159.1, on the reverse strand, counting down.
AGTGCCTGAGTGAAATGGGCGGCAGTGCCTGAGTGAAATGGGCGGCAGTGCCTGAGTGAAATGGGATGCAGTGACTGAGTGAAATGGGACGCAGTGACTGAGTGCAATGGGACGCAGTGACTGAGGATAATGTGATACCGTGACTGTGGGGAATATTGCGCGGTGACTGATGGAAATGGATTTGCTGTCTCAGTTGAATAGGATTCACTCTCTCCATTAAATGGGATGCTGTGACTGAGGGAAATGGGATGCAGTGACTGTGGGAAATGGGTTGCAGTGACTGAGGGAAATGGGTTGCAGTGACTGAGGGAAATGGGCGGCAGTGCCTGAGTGAAATGGGCAGCAGTGCCTGAGTGAAATGGGCGGCAGTGCCTGAGTGAAATGGGATGCAGTGCCTCAATGAAATGGGATGCAGGGCCTGAGTGAAATGGGATGCAGTGACTGAGGGATAATGGGATGCAGTGACTGATGGAAATGGGATGCACTGACTGAACGAAATGGGATGCACTGACTGAACGAAATGAGATGCAGTGACTGAGGGAAATGAGATGCAGTGACTGAGGGAAATGAGATGCAGTGACAGAGGGAAATGAGATGCACTGACTGAGGGACAGGTGGTGCCGTGACTGAGGGACAGGAGGTGCCGTGACTGAGGGACAGGAGATGCCGTGACTGTGGGAAATGAGATGCAGTGACTGTGGGAAAGGAGACGCAGTGACTGTGGGAAATGGGTTGCAGTGACTGTGAGAAAAGTTTGCAGTGACTGTGGGAAAAGGGAGGCAGTGACTGAGTGAAATGTGATGCAGTGACTGAGTGAAATGTGATGCAGTGACTGAGTGAAATGGGATGCAGTGACTGAATGAAATTCGATGCAGTGACTGAGGGAAATGGGATGCAGTGACTCAGGGAAATGTGATGTAGTGACTGAGTGAAATGGGACGCAGTGACTGAGGGTAATGGGACGCAGTGACTGAGGGTAATGGGACGCAGTGACTGAGGGAAGTGAGATGCAGTGACTGAGGGAAAGGAGATGCAGTGACTGTGGGAAATGAGATGCAGTGCCTGAGTGAAATGGGATGCACTGCCTGAGTGAAATGGGATGCTGTGACTGAGTAAAATAGGATGCAGTCACTGTGGGAAATGAGTTGCAGTGACTGTACGAAAAGGTTGCAGTGACTGAGGGATTTGGGATGCAGTGACTGAGGGAAATGGAATGCAGTGACTGAGGAAAGGACATGCAGTGAATATGGGAAATGGGTTGCACTGACTGAGTGAGATGGGGTGCTCAGACGGAGTGAAATGTGATGCAGTGACTGAGGGAAAGGAGATGCAGTGACTGTGGGAAATGGAATGCTGTTACTGAGCGTAATGGGATGCTGTGACTGAGTGTATTGGGATGCTGTGACTGTGGGAATTGGGTTGCAGTGACTGTGGGAAATGTTTGCTGTGACTGTGGGAAACGGGAGGCAGTGACTGAGGGAAACGGGTGGCAGTGACTGAGGGAAACGGGTGGCAGTGACTGAGTGAAGTGGGAGGCAGTGACTGAGTGAAGTGGGAGGCAGTGACTGAGTGAAGTGGGAGGCAGTGACTGAGGGAAATGGGATGCAGTGACTGAGGGAAATGGGATGCAGTGACTGAGGGAAATGGGATGCAGTGACTGAGTGAAATGGGATGCAGTGACTGTGGGAAATGGGATATAGTGACTGAGAGAAATGGGATGCAGTCACTGAGGGAAATGAAATGCAGGGACTGAGGGTAATGAGACGCAGTGACTGAAGGAAATGTGATGCAGTGACTGTGGGAAATGGGATGCAGTGACTGAAGTAAAGGAGATGCAGTGACTTGGGGAAATGGGTTGCAGTGACTAGGGGCAATGGGTTGCAGTGACTGTGGGAAATGGGTTGCAGTGACTGTGGGAAATGGGTTGCAGTGACTGAGGGAAATGGGTTGCAGTGACTGAGGGAAATGGGCGGCAGTGCCTGAGTGAAATGGGTGGCAGTGCCTGAGTGAAATGGGTGGCAGTGCCTGAGTGAAATGGGCGGCAGTGCCTGAGTGAAATGGGATGCAGTGCCTGAGTGCAATGGGACGCAGTGACTGAGGATAATGTGATTCCGTGACTGTGGGGAATATTGCGCGGTGACTGATGGAAATGGATTTGCTGTCTCAGTTGAATAGGATTCACTCTCTCCATTAAATGGGATGCAGTGACTGAGGGAAATGGGATGCAGTGACTGAGGGAAATGGGATGCAGTGTCTGAGGGAAATGGGAGGCAGTGACTATGGGAAATGGGATGCACTGACTGAGGGAAAGGAGATGCAGTGACTTACTGAAATGGGAGGTAGTGACTGACTGAAATGGGAGGGAGTGACTGAGTGAAATGGGAGGCAGTGTCTGAGTGAAGTGGGAGGCAGTGACTGAGTGAAATGTGATGCATTCACCGAGTGAAATGTGATGCAGTGACTGAGGGTAATGTGATGCAGTGGCTGAGTGAAATGCGATGCTGTGACTGAGGAAGGGACATGCAGTGACTGAGTGAAATGGGGTGCTGAGACTCGGTGAAATGTGATGCAGTGACTGAGTGAAATGGGATGCAGTGACTGAGTGAAATGGGATGCAGTCACTGAGGGAAATGAAATGCAGGGACAGAGGGTTATGAGACGCAGTGACTGAATGAAATGCGATGCAGTGACTGTGGGAAAGGAGATGCAGTGACTGTGGGAAAGAGGTTGCAGTGACTGGGGGAAATGGGTTGCAGTGACTGTGGGAAATGTGTTGGAGTGACCTAGGGAAATGGGATGCAGTGAGTGAGGGAAATGAGTTGCAGTGCCTGAGTGAAATGGGCTGCAGTGCCTGTGTCAAATGGGCTGCAGTGCCTGTGTCAAATGGGCTGCAGTGCCTGAGTGAAATGGGCGGCAGTGCCTGAGTGAAATGGGCTGCAGTGCCTGAGTGAAATGGGCTGCAGTGCCTGAGTGAAATGGGCTGCAGTGCCTGAGTGAAATGGGCTGCAGTGACTGAGTGAAATGGGATGCAGTGACTGAGTGAAATGGGACGCAGTGACTTAGTGCAATGGGATGCAGTGACTGAGTGAAATGGGAGGCAGTGACTGTGGGGAGTAGGGTGTGGTGACTGATGGAAATTGATTCACTGTCTCAGTTGAACAGGTTTCACTCTCTCTGTTAAATGGGATGCAGTGACTGAGTGAAATGGGATGCAGTGACTGAGTGAAATGGGATGCAGTGACTGAGTGAAAATGGGATGCAGTGACTGAGTGAAATGGGATGCAGTGACTGAGGGAAATGGGAGGCAGTGACTGAGGGAAATGGGAGGCAGTGACTGAGGGAAATGGGAGGCAGTGACTATGGGAAATGGGATGCACTGACTGAGTGAGATGGGGTGCTCAGACTGAGTGAAATGTGATGCAGTGACTGAGGGAAAGGAGATGCAGTGACTGAGGGAAAGGAGATGCAGTGACTGACTCAAATGGGAGGCAGTGACTGAGTGAAGTGGGAGGCAGTGACTGAGTGAAGTGGGATGCAGTGACTGAGGGTAATGGGATGCAGTGACTGAGGGTAATGGGATGCAGTGACTGAGGCTAATTAGATGCAGTGACTGAGTGAAATGGGATGCAGTGACTGAGTGAAATGAGATGCACAGATTGTGTGAAATGGGATGCACTGATTGTGTGAAATGGGATGCAGTGACTCTGTCAAATGGGACGCAGTGACTCAGTGAAATGTGATTCACTCACTGAGTGAAATGTGATTCCGTCACTGAGTGAAATATGATGCACTCACTGAGTGTACTGTCATTCAGTCACGAGTAAACTGTGATTCAGTCACTGAGTGAACTGTGATGCAGTCACTGAGTGAAATAGGATGCAGTGGCTGAGTGAAATAGGATGCAGTGGCTGAGTGAAATGAGATGCAGTGACTGAGTGAAATGAGATGCAGTGACTGAGTGAAATGAGATGCAGTGACTGAGTGACATGGGATGCAGTGACTGAGGGACGTGGGATGCAGTGACTGAGGGACGTGGGATGCAGTGACTGAGGGAAATGGATGCAGTGACTGAGTGACATGAGTTGCAGTGACAGAGGTACTGGGAAGGAGTTTCTGAGTTAATAGGGAATCAGTGCCCGATTGGGCATGGGGTGCAGTGACTGAGGGAAATGGGATACAGTGCCTGACCGAAAAGGGACGCACTGACTGAGTGAAATGGGATGCAGTGACTGAGGGACATGGGATGCAGTGACTTAGGGACATGGGATGCAGTGACTGAGGGATATGGGATGCAGTGACACACGGACATGGGATGCAGTGACACACGGACATGGATGCACTGACTGAGGGAATTATGATGCAGTGACTGCGTGAAATGGGATGCAGTGACTGAGTGAAATGCGATGCAGTCACTGAGTGCAATGTGATGCAGTGACTGAGTGAAATGTGATGCAGTGACTGCTTGAAATGGGATGCATCACTGAGTGCAATGGGATGCAGTGAATGGGTGAAATGGGATGCAGTGAATGATGGAAATTGGATGTAGTGAAAGAGTGACATGAGCTGCAGTGTCTGATGGAAATGTGATGCAGTGACTGAGGGAAATGGGATGCAGTGACTGAGGGAATTGGATGAATGGGCCCCGCAGCCCTGCCCTGCTCACAGGGACTGCCCCTGCAGCCCTGACCCGCTCACAGCGACTTGCCCCCCGCAGCCCTGACCCGCTCACACGGACTGGGCCCCGCAGCCGTGTCCCACTCACAGGGACTGGCCCCAGCAGTCCTGACCCGCTCGCAGCGACTTGCCCTCCCACAGTCCTGTCCCGCTCACAGCGTACTGCCCCCCGCAGCCATGTCCCGCTCACAGGGACTGGCCCCCGCAGCCCTGACCCGCTCACAGGGACTGGCCCCTGCAGCCCTGGCCCCGACAGCCCTGACCCGCTCACAGGGACTGGCCCCCGCAGCCCTGACACGCTCACAGGGACTGGACCCCGCAGCCCTGTCCCGCTCACAGTGGACTGGGCCCCGCAGCCCGGTCCCGCTCACAGGGACTGGTCCCCGCACCCCTGTCCCGCTCACAGGGACTGGGCCCCGCACCCCTGTCCCGCTCACAGGGACTGGGCCCCGCAGCCCTGCCCTGCTCACAGGGACTGTCCCCGCAGCCCTTACCCGTTGACAGTTGCTGGCCCCCGCAGCCCTGACCTGCTCACAGCGACTTGCCCCCCGACAGTCCTGTCCCGCTCACAGCGTACTACCCCCCCGCAGCCCTGATCCGCTCACAGTGAACAACCCCCCGTAGCCCTGACCCGCTCACAGGGACTGGGCCCCGCTGCCCTGTCCCGCTCAGAGGGACTGGCCCCCGCAGCCCGGACCCGCTCGCAGCGTACTGCCCCTGGCAGCCGTGTCCCGCTCACAGTGTACTGCCCCCAGCAGCCCTCACCCGCTCACAGGGACTGCCCCCCGTAGCTGTGGCCCACTAACAAGGACTGGCCCTCAGCAGTCCTGTCCCGCTCACAGCGTACTGCACGCGGCAGCCGTGTCCTGCTCACATTGTACTGCCCCCCGCAGCCCTGTCCCGCTCACAGGGACTGGGCCCCGCAGCCCTGACCCGCTCACAGCGTACTGCCCCCTGTAGCCGTGTCCCGCTCACAGGGACTGGCCCGCGCTGCCCTGTCCCGCTCACACCAACTTGCCCCCCGCAGTCCTGTCCCGCTCACAGCGTACTGCCCCCTGCAGCCGTGTCCCGCTCACAGGTACTGGCCCCCACAGCCCTGATCTTCTCACAGGGACTGGGCCCCGCAGCCCTGTCCTGCTCACTGCGTACTGCCCCCCGCAGCCCTGAACCGCTCACAGTTACTGCCCCCCGCAGCCGTGTCCCGATAACAGGGACTGGGCCCCGCAGCCCTGTCCCGCTCACAGGGACTGGGCCCCGCAGCCCTGACCCACTAACAGGGACTGGGCCCCGCAGCCCTGTCCCGCTCACAGCGTACTGCCCCCGGCAGCCCTGACCCGCTCACAGGTACTGCCCCCCGCAGCTGTGACCCGCTAACAAGGACTGGGCCCCGCAGCCCTGACCCGCTCACAGCGCACTGCCCCCCTGCAGCCTTGTCCCCCTCACAGCGGACTGGGCCTCTCAGCCATGTCCCGCTCACAGGTACTGGGCCCCGGAGCACTGTCCCGCTCACAGCGACTGGCCCCCGCAGCCCTGACCCACTAACGGAGACTTGCCCCCGCAGCCCTGACCCGCTCACAGCGTACTGCCTCCCGCAGCCGTGGCACGCTCACAGGGACTGGCCCCCACATCCCTGATCTGCTCAAAGGGACTGGGCCCTGCAGCCCTGTCCCGCTCACAGCGGACTGCCCCCAGCAGCCCTGACCCGCTCACAGGGACTGCCCCCCGTAGCTGTGGCCCACTAACAGGGACTGGCCCTCAGCCATACTGCCCCCCGCAGCCGTGTCCTGCTCACAGCGGACTGGACCCCACAGCCCTGTCCCGCTCACAGGGACTGGGCCCTGCAGCGCTGTCCCGATTACAGCGTACTGCCCCCCGCAGCCCTGTCCTGCTCACAGGGACGAGCCACCGCAGACGTTTCCCGCTCACAGGGTCTGGCCCCCGCAGCCCTGACCCGCTCACAGGGACTGGGCCCTGCAGCCCTGACCCGCTCACAGGGACTGGACCCCGCAGCCCTGACCCGCTCACAGCAGACTGGGCCCCGCAGCCCTGTCCTGCTCACAGGGTATTGCCCCCCCGCAGCCGTGTCCCGCTCACAGGGACGGGCCCCCGCAGCCCTGACCCGCTCACAGGAATTGGGCCTCGCAGCCCTGTCCCGCTCACAGGGACTGGGCCCCTCAGCCCTGTCCCGCTGACGGGGATGGGCCCCACAGCCCTGACCCGCTCACAGGGACTGGCCCCCAGCAGTCCTGACCCGCTGACAGCGACTTGCCCCCCGCAGCCCTGTCCCACTCACAGGGACTGGGCCCTGCAGCGCTGTCCCGCTTACAGTGTCCTGCCCCCATCAGCTATGACCCGCTCACAGGGACTGGGCCCCGGAGCACTGTCCCGCTCACAGCGACTGGCCCCCGCAGCCGTATCCTGCTCACAGCGGACTGGACCCCGCAGCCCTGTCCCGCTCACAGGGACTAGCCACCACAGACGTTTCCCGCTCACAGGGTCTGGCCCCCACATCCCTGACCCGCTCAGAGGGACTCGGCCCAACAGCCCTGACCCGCTCACAGGGGCTGGGCCCCGCAGCCCTGTCCCTCTCACAGGGACTGGGCCCTGCAGTCCTGTCCCACTAACAGCGTACTGCCCCCCGCAGCCGTGTCCCGCTCACAGGGACGGGCCCCCGCAGCCCTGACCCGCTCACAGGGCCTGGCCCCCAGCAGTTCGGACCCGCTCACAGCGCACTGCCCCCCGGCAGCCGTGTCCCACTAAAATGGACTGGGCCCCGGAGCACTGTCCCGCTCACAGCGACTGGCCCCCGCAGCCCTGACCCACTAACAGAGATTGGCCCCCGCAGCCCTGACCCGCTCACAGCGTACTGCCCCCGACAGCCGTGTCCCGCTCACAGCGGACTGGGCCCCGCAGCCCTGTCCCGCTCACAGCATACTGCCCCCAGCAGCCCTGACCCGCTCACAGGTACTGCCCCCCGCAGCCGTGTCCCACTAACAGGGACTGGGCCCCGCAGCCCTGTCCCACTCACAGCGTACTGTCCCCCGCAGCCTTGTCCCGCTCACAGCGGACTGGGCCTTTCAGCCATGTCCCGCTCACAGGGACTGGGCCCCGGAGCACTGTCCCGCTCACAGCGACTGTCCCCCGCAGCCCTGACCCACTAACAGGGACTTGCCCCCGCATCCCTGAACCGCTCACAGCGTACTGCCCCCCCCAGCAGCTGTGTCCCGCTCACAGGGACTGGCCCCCACAGCCCTGATCTGCTCACAGGGACTGGGCCCCGCAGCCCTGACCCGCTCGCAGCATACTGTCCCCCGCAGCCCTGTCCCGCTCACAGGGACTAGCCACCGCAGCCCAGACCCGCTCACAGCGTACTGCCCCCCGCAGACGTTTCCCGCTCACAGGGTCTGGCCCCCGCAGCCCTGACCCGCTCACAGGGACTGGGCCCAACAGCCCTGACCCGCTCACAGGGACTGGGCCCCGCAGCCCTGTCCCGCTCACAGCGTACTGCCCCCGACAGCTGTGTCCCTCTCACAGCGTACTGCCCCCAACAGCTGTGTCCCGCTCACAGCGGACTGGGCCTCGCAGCCCTGTCCCGCTCACAGCGTACTGCCCCCCGCAGCCCTGTCCCGCTCACAGGGACTAGCCACCGCAGACATTTCCCGCTCACAGGGACTGGGTCCCGCAGCCCTGTCCCGCTCACAGGGACTGGGCCCCGCAGCCCTGACCCGCTCACAGCGACTTGCCCCCTGCAGCCCTGGCCCGCTCACAGCGTATTGCCCCCTGCAGTCCTGTCCCGCTCAAAGCGACTTGCCCCCGCAGCCCTGTCCCGCTCACAGCGTATTGCCCCCCGCCGCCCTGACCCGCTCACAGGGACCCTGGCCCCGCCGCCCTGACCCGCTCACAGCGGCCTGGGCCCCGAATCCCTGACCCGCTCGCAGCGGCCTGGGCCCCGGCGCCCTGACCCGCTCGTAGCCGCCTGCCCCCGCCGCCCTGACAGGCTCGCAGCGGCCTGCCCCCACCGCCCTGACCCGCTGGCAGAGACTGGGCCCCGCCGCCCTGACCCGCTCACAGTGGCCTGGGCACCGAAGCCCTGACCCGCTCACAGCGTATTGCCCCCTGCAGTCCTGACCTGCTCACAGCGGCCTGCCCACTCAGTCCTGACCCGCTGGCAGGGACTGGGCCCCGGCGCCCTGAACCGCTCGTAGCCGCCTGCCCCCGCCGCCCTGACCCGCTCACAGGGACTGTGTCCCGCAGCCCTGATCCGCTCACAGCAACTTGCCCCCTGCAGCCCTGAACCGCTCACAGGGACTGCGCTCCGCAGCCCTGTCCCGCTCACAGCGGCCTTCCCCCGCCGCCCTCACCCGCTCACAGTGGCCTGCCCCCGCAGCCCTGTTCCGCTCACATCGTATTGCCCCCTGCAGTCCTGTCATGCTCACAGGGAGCGGGGCCCCGCTGCCCTGTCCGGCTCACAGCGGCCTGCCCCCGCCGCCCTGAGCCGATTGCAGCGACCTGCCCCCGCAGCCCTGACCCCCTCACAGGTACTGGCCCCCGCAGCCCTGACCCGCTCACAGGGACTGTCCCCCGCAGCCCTGACCCGCTCACAGCGGCTGGCCCCCCGCAGCCCTGTCCCGCTGACAGCGACTTTCCCCCGCAGCCCTGTCCCGCTGAAGCGACTTACCCCTGCAGCCCTGACCCGCTCACAGGTTTGGCCCCCGCATTGCTGTCGCTGTCACAGCAGCTGGCCCCCGCAGGCCTGACCGGCTCGCAGCGATTTGCCCCCAGCAGTCCTGTCGCGCTCTCAGGAACTGGCCCCTGCAGCCCTGTCCAGCTGACAGCAACGGGCCCCCGCAGTCCTGACCTGCTCACAGGGACTGGCCCCCACAGCCCTGACCCGCTCCTGGACTGTCCCCCGCACCCCTGTCCTGCTCACAGGGACTGGGCCCCGCCTCCCTGACCCGCTCGCAGTGAACTGGGCCCCGCAGCCCTGTCCCGCTCACAGCGGCCGGCCCCCACCGCCCTGACCCGCTCACAGCAGCCTGCCCCCACCACGCTGACCTGCTCACAGCGGCCTGCCACCTCCGCCCTGTCCCACTCTCAGTGTATTGCCCCCCGCAGCCCTGACCCGCTCACAGCGGCCTGGGCCCCGCAGCCCTGACCCGCTCACAGGAACTGCGCCCCGCAGCCCTGTCCCGCTGACAGCGACCTGCCCCCGCCGCCCTGACCCGCTCACAGGGACTTGGCCCCGCAGCCCTGTCCCGCTTACAGGGACTGGCCCTCAGCAGTCCTGACCCGCTCACAGTGTACTGCCCCCCGCAGCCGTGTCCCGCTCACAGCGGACTGGGCCCCGCAGCCCTGTGCCGCTCACAGGGACTGGGCCCTGCAGCCCTGTCCCGCTTACAGGGACTGGCCACCGCAGCCCAGACCCGCTCACAGGGACTGGGCCCCGCAGCCCTGTCCCACTGACAGGGACTGGCCCTGCAGCCCAGACCCGTTCACAGGGACTGGAACCCGCAACCCTGGCCCGCTCACAGTGACTTGCGCCCCGCTGTCTGGACCCGCTCACAGCGACTTGCCCTCCGCAGCCCTGTCCCTCTCACAGGGACTGTGCCACGCCGCCCTGTCGTGCTGACAGGGACTGGGCCCCGCCTCCTTGTCCCGCTCAAAGTTACTTGCCCCCGCAGCCCTGACCCGCTCACAGTGACTTTCCCCCTCAGTCCTGACCCCCTCACAGGGACTGTCCCCCGCAGCCCTGACCCGCTCACAGGGACTGGTCCCCTCAGCCCTGTCCCGCAGACAGGGACTGGCCCCCGCAGCCCTGTCCCGCAGACAGGGACTGGCCCCCGCAGCCCTGTCCCGCTGACAGGGACTGGCCCCCGCAGCCCTGTCCCGCTGACAGGGACTGGCCCCCGCAGCCCTGTCCCGCTGACAGGGACTGGCCCCCGCAGCCCTGTCCCGCTGACAGGGACTGGACCCCGCAGCCCTGTCCCGCTGACAGGGACTGGTCCCCTCAGCCCTGTCCCGCTGACAGGGACTGGCACCCACAGCCCTGACCCGCTCACAGCGATTTGCCCCCTGCAGTCCTGTCCTGCAGACAGGGACTGGCCCCCGCTGCCCTGTCCCACTGACAGTGACTGGCCCCCGCAGCCCTGACCCGCTCACAGCGATTTTCCCCCGCAGTCCTGTCCCGCTGACAGGGACTCACCCCCGCAGCCCTGTCCCGCTGACAGCGATTTGCCCGCGCAGCCCTGTCCCGCTGACAGCGATTTGCCCCCGCACTCCTGTCCCGCTGACAGCGATTTGCCCCCGCACTCCTGTCCAGCTCACAGCGGTTTGCCCCCGCACTCCTGATCCGCTCACAGCGGTTTGCCCCATGCAATCCAGTCACGCTCACAGCGACTTACTCCCTCAGTCCTGACCCGCTCATCGGGACTGACCCCCGCGGGACTGACCCCCGCAGCCCTGACCCGCTCACAGCGATTTGTCACCCGCAGCCCTGACCCGCTCACAGGGACTGGCAGCTGCAGCTGTGACCCGCTAACAGGTACTGGCCCCCACAGCCCTGACCGGCTCGCAGCGATTTGCCCCCAGCAGTCCTGTCGCGCTCTCAGGAACTGGCCCCTGCAGCCCTGTCCAGCTGACAGCAACGGGCCCCCGCAGTCCTGACCTGCTCACAGGGACTGGCCCCCGCAGCCCAGACCCGCTCCCGGACTGTCCCCCGCACCCCTGTCCCGCTCACAGGGACTGGGCCCCGCCTCCCTGACCCGCTCGCAGTGAACTGGGCCCCGCAGCCCTGTCCCGCTCACAGCGGCCGGCCCCCACCGCCCTGACCCGCTCACAGCAGCCTGCCCACACCGCCCTGACCTGCTCACAGCGGCCTGCCACCTCCGCCCTGTCCCACTCACAGTGTATTGCCCCCCGCAGCCCTGTCCCGCTCACGGCGTATTGCCCCCTGCAGTCCAGACCCGCTGACAGCGGCCTGCCCCCGCCGCCCTGACCCGCTCACAGCGTATTGCCCCCTGCAGTCCAGACCCGCTGACAGCGGCCTGCCCCCGCCGCCCTGACCCGCTCACAGCGGCCGGCCCCCGCCGCCCTGACCCACTCACAGCGGCTGGCCCCCGCAACCCGGTCCCGCTCACAGCGTATTGCCCCCTGCAGTCCTGTCCCGCTCACAGGGACTGGGCCCCGCTGCCCTGTCCCGCTCGCAGGGACTGGGCCCCGGCGCCCTGACCCGCTCACAGCAGCCTGCCCCCGCCGCCCTGACCCGCTTGCAGCGACCTGGGCCCCGGCGCCCTGACAGGCTCGCAGCGGCCTGCCCCCGCCGCCCTGACCCGCTGGCAGGGACTGGGCCCCGCTGCCCTGACCCGCTCACAGCGGCCTGGGCCCCGCAGCCCTGACCCGCTCCCAGGGACTGGGTCCCGCAGCCCTGACGCGCTCACAGGAACTGCGCCCCGCAGCCCTTTCCCGCTCAGAGCAGCCTGCCCCCGCCGCCCTCACCCGCTCACAGCAGCCTGCCCCCGCCGCCCTGACCCGCTCAGAGCAGCCTGCCCCCACCGCCCTGACCCGCTCACAGTGGCCTCCCCCGCCGCCCTGACCCGCTCACAGCGGCCTGCCCCTGCCGCCCTGACCCGCTCACAGCGGCCTGCCCCCGCCGCCCTGACCCGCTCACAGCGGCCTGCCCCCGCCGCCCTGACCCGCTCACAGCGGCCTGCCCCCGCCGCCCTGACCCGCTCACAGCGGCCTGCCCCCGCCGCCCTGACCCGCTCACAGCGGCCGGCCCCCGCCGCCCTGACCCACTCACAGCGGCTGGCCCCCGCAACCCGGTCCCGCTCACAGCGTATTGCCCCCTGCAGTCCTGTCCCGCTCACAGGGACTGGGCCCCGCTGTCCTGTCCCGCTCACAGGGACTGGGCCCCGGCGCCCTGGCCCGCTCACAGCAGCCTGCCCCCGCCGCCCTGACCCGCTTGCAGCGACCTGGGCCCCGGCGCCCTGACAGGCTCGCAGCGGCCTGCCCCCGCCGCCCTGACCCGCTGGCAGGGACTGGGCCCCGCTGCCCTGACCCGCTCCCAGGGACTGGGTCCCGCAGCCCTGACGCGCTCACAGGAACTGCGCCCTGCAGCCCTTTCCCGCTCACAGCAGCCTGCCCCCGCCGCCCTCACCCGCTCACAGCAGACTGCCCCCGCCGCCCTGACCCGCTCACAGCAGCCTGCCCCCACCGCCCTGACCCGCTCACAGCGGCCTGCCCCCGCCGCCCTGACCCGCTCACAGCAGCCTGCCCCCGCCGCCCTGACCCGCTCACAGCGGCCTGCCCCCGCCGCCCTGACCCGCTCACAGCGGCCTGCCCCCGCCGCCCTGACCCGCTCACAGCGGCCTGCCCCCGCCGCCCTGACCCGCTGACAGGGACTGGGCCCCGCAGCCCTAACCCGCTCACAGCGGCCTGCCCCCGCCGCCCTGACCCGCTCACAGCGGCCTGCCCCCGCCGCCCTGTCCCGCTCACAGCGGCTGGCCCCCGGAGCCCAGACCCCCTCACAGGGACTGGCCCCCGCAGCCCTGATCCGCTCACAGGGACTTTCCCCCAGCAGTCCTGACCCGCTCACAGTGTACTGCCCCCCGCAGCCGTGTCCCGCTCACAGAGACTGGACCCCGCAACCCTGACCCGCTCACAGCGGCCTGCCCCTGCCGCCCTGACCCGCTCACAGCGGCCTGCCCCTGCCGCCCTGACCCGCTCACAGCGGCCTGCCCCCGCCGCCCTGACCCGCTCACAGCGGCAGGCCCCCGCCGCCCTGACCCACTCACAGCGGCTGGCCCCCGCAACCCGGTCCCGCTCACAGCGTATTGCCCCCTGCAGTCCTGTCCCGCTCACAGGGACTGGGCCCCGCTGCCCTGTCCCGCTCACAGGGACTGGGCCCCGGCGCCCTGACCCGCTCACAGCAGCCTGCCCCCGCCGCCCTGACCCGCTTGCAGCGACCTGGGCCCCGGCGCCCTGACAGGCTCGCAGCGGCCTGCCCCCGCCGCCCTGACCCGCTGGCAGGGACTGGGCCCCACTGCCCTGACCCGCTCACAGCGGCCTGGGCCCCGCAGCCCTGACCCGCTCCCAGGGACTGGGTCCCGCAGCCCTGACGCGCTCACAGGAACTGCGCCCCGCAGCCCTTTCCCGCTCACAGCAGCCTGCCCCCGCCGCCCTCACCCGCTCACAGCAGACTGCCCCCGCCGCCCTGACCCGCTCACAGCAGCCTGCCCCCACCGCCCTGACCCGCTCACAGTGGCCTCCCCCGCCGCCCTGACCCGCTCACAGCGGCCTGCCCCCGCCGCCCTGACCCGCTCACAGCGGCCTGCCCCCGCCGCCCTGACCCGCTCACAGCGGCCTGCCCCCGCCGCCCTGACCCGCTCACAGCGGCCTGCCCCCGCCGCCCTGACCCGCTCACAGTGGCCTGCCCCCGCTGCCCTGATCCGCTCACAGCGGCCTGCCCCCGCCGCCCTGACCCGCTCACAGCGGCCTGCCCCCGCCGCCCTGACCCGCTGACAGGGACTGGGCCCCGCAGCCCTGACCCGCTCACAGCGGCCTGCCCCCGCCGCCCTGACCCGCTCACAGCGGCCTGCCCCCGCCGCCCTGTCCCGCTCACAGCGGCTGGCCCCCGGAGCCCAGACCCCCTCACAGGGACTGGCCCCCGCAGCTCTGATCCGCTCACAGGGACTTTCCCCCAGCAGTCCTGACCCGCTCACAGTGTACTGCCCCCCGCAGCCGTGTCCCGCTCACAGAGACTGGACCCCGCAACCCTGGCCCGCTCACAGCGACTTGCGCCCCGCTGTCTGGACCCGCTCACAGCGACTTGCCCTCCGCAGCCCTGTCCCTCTCACAGGGACTGTGCCACGCCGCCCTGTCGCGCTGACAGGGACTGGGCCCCGCCTCCTTGTCCCGCTCAAAGTTACTTGCCCCCGCAGCCCTGACCCGCTCACAGTGACTTTCCCCCTCAGTCCTGACCCCCTCACAGGGACTGTCCCCCGCAGCCCTGACCCGCTCACAGGGACTGGTCCCCTCAGCCCTGTCCCGCTGACAGGGACTGGACCCCGCAGCCCTGTCCCGCTGACAGGGACTGGTCCCCTCAGCCCTGTCCCGCTGACAGGGACTGGCCCCCGCAGACCTGTCCCGCTGACAGGGACTGGCCCCCGCATCCCTGACCCGCTCACAGGGACTGGCACCCACAGCCCTGACCCGCTCACAGCGATTTGCCCCCTGCAGTCCTGTCCTGCAGACAGGGACTGGCCCCCGCTGCCCTGTCCCACTGACAGTGACTGGTCCCCGCAGCCCTGACCCGCTCACAGCGATTTTCCCCCGCAGTCCTGTCCCGCTGACAGGGACTCGCCCCCGCAGCCCTGTCCCGCTGACAGCGATTTGCCCGCGCAGCCCTGTCCCGCTGACAGCGATTTGCCCCCGCACTCCTGTCCCGCTCACAGCGGTTTGCCCCCGCACTCCTGATCCGCTCACAGCGGTTTGCCCCATGCAGTCCAGTCACGCTCACAGCGACTTGCTCCCTCAGTCCTGACCCGCTCATCGGGACTGACCCCCGCAGCCCTGACCCGCTCACAGCGATTTGTCACCCGCAGCCCTGACCCGCTCACAGGGACTGGCAGCCGCAGCTGTGACCCGCTTACAGGTACTGGCCCCCACAGCCCTGACCCGCTCACAGTGGCCTGTGCCCCGCACCCCTGTCCCGCTCACAGGGACTGGGCCCCGCCTCCCTGACCCACTCGCAGTGGCCTGGGCCCTGAAGCCCTGACCCACTCACCGCGGCCTCGGCCCCGCAGCCCTGTCCCGCACACAGCGGCCTGACCCCTGCGCCTTGACCCGCTCACAGCGGCCTGCCCCCGCCGCCCTGACCCGCTGACAGGGACTGGGCCCCGCAGCCCTGACCCGCTCACAGCGGCCTGTGCCCCGAAGCCCTGACCCGCTCACAGCGGCTTGCCCCTGCAGCCCTGTCCCTCTGACAGGGACTGGGAACCCCAGCCCTGTCCCTCTGACAGGGACTGGGAACCCCAGCCCTGTCCCGCTCACAGGGACTGGGCCCCGCAGTCCTGTCCCGCTCACAGCGACTGGCCCCCGCAGCCCTGACCCACTAACAAGGACTGGCCCCTGCAGCCCTGACCCGCTCACAGGTACTGCCCCCCGCAGCCGTGTCCTGCTAACATGGACTGGGCCCCGCAGCCATGTCCCGCTCACAGGGACTGGGCCCCGCCAACCTGTCCCGCTCACAGGGACTGGGCCCCGCCGCCCTGTCCCGCTCACATGGACTGGCCCCGGCAGCCCTGACCCGCTCACAGGGACTGTCCCCGCAGCTCTGACCCACTAACAGGGACGGGCCCCCGCAGCCCTGTCCCGCTCACAGCGTACTGCCCCCCGCAGCCGTGTCCCGCTCACAGCGGACTGCCCCCCGCAGCCGTGTCCCGCTCACAGGGTCTGGGCCCCGCTGCCGTGTTCCACTTACAGGGACTGGGCCCCGGAGCACTGTCCCGCTCACAGGGACTGGCCCCCGCAGCCCTGACCCGCTCACAGCGTACTGCCCCCGGCAGCCGTGTCCCGCTAACAGGGACTGGCCCCCGCAGCCATGTCCCGCTCACAGCGTACTGACCCCGGCAGCCGTGTCCCGCTAACAGTGACTGGGGCCCGCAGCCCTGTCCCGCTCACAGCGTACTGCCCCCCGCAGCCCTGTCCCGCTCACAGCGTACTGCCCCCCGCAGCCATGTCCCGCTCACAGGGACTGGGCCCCGCAGCCCTGTCCCGCTCACAGGGACTGGCCCCCACAGCCCTGATCTGCTCACAGGGACTGCCCCCCGCAGCTGTGTCCAACTAACCGGGACTGGGCCCCGCAGCCCTGTCCCGCTCACAGCGTACTGCCCCCCAGCAGATGTTTCCCGCTCACAGTGTCTGGCCCCCGCAGCCCTGACCCGCTCACACCGTACTGTCCCCCGCAGATGTTTCCCGCTCACAGTGTCTGGCCCCCGCAGCCCTGACCCGCTCACAGGGACTGGGCCCCACAGCCCTGACCCGCTCACAGGGACTGGGCCCCGCAGCCGTGTCCTGCTCACAGCGGACTGCACCCCGCAGCCCTGTCCCGCTCACAGCAGACTGGGCCCCTCAGCCCAGTCCCGCTGACGGGGATGTGCCCCGCAGCCCTGACCCGCTCACAGGGACTGGCCTCCAGCAGTCCTGACCCGCTCAGAGCGACTTGCCTGCCGCAGTCCTGACCCGCTCACAGCGTACTGCCCCCCGCAGCCGTGTCCCGCTCACAGGGTCTGGCCCGTGCTGCCCGGCCCCGCAGCCGTGTCCCGCTCACAGCGGACTGGGCATCGCAGCCCTGTCCCACTGACAGGTATGGGCCCCGCAGCACTGTCCCGCTCACAGGGACTGGCCCCAGCAGCCCTGTCCCGCTCACAGGGACTGGGCCTCGCAGCCATGTCCCGCTCACAGGGACTGGGCCCCGGAGCACTGTCCCGCTCACACCGACTGGCCCCCGCAGCCCTGACACACGAACAGGGACTGGCCCCTGCAGCCCTGACCCGCTCACAGCGTACTGCCCCCCGCAGCCGTGTCCCGCTCACAGGGACTGGGCCCCGCAGCCCTGCCCCGCTCACAGCATATTGGCCCCCGCAGCCCTGACCCGCTCACAGCGACTTGCCCCCTGCAGCCCTGTCCCGTTCACAGCGGCCTGTGGCCCCAGCCCTGACCCCCTCACAGGGACTGGCCCCCGCAGCCCTGACCCGCTCACAGGGACTGGGCCCCTGCAGTCCGACCCGCTCACATGAACTGGCCCCCGCAGCCCTGTCCCGCTCGCAGTGATTTGCCCCCTGCAGTCCTTTCGCGCTCACAGGGACTGGCCCCCGCTGCCCGGACCCTCTCACAGGGACTGGCCCCTGCAGCCCTGACCCGCTCACAGGCTCTGGCCCCCGCACCCCTGACCCGCACTCATGGACTGGGCCCTGCAGCCCTCACCCGCTCACAGCGATTTGCCCCCTGCAGTCCTGTCCCGCTGACAAGGACTGACCCCCTGCAGTCCTGACCCGCTCACAGGGACTGGCCCCCACAGCCCTGATCCGCTCACAGCTATTTACCCCGCAGCCCTGACCCGCTCCCAGGGACTGGCCCCCGCAGCCCTGGCCCGCTCACAGGGGCTCGCCCCCACAGCCCTGACCCGCTCACAGGGGCTGGCCCCCTGCAGTCCTGACCCGCTCACAGGGACTGGACCCACAGCCCTGACCCGCTCACAGGGACTGGACCCACAGCCCTGACCCGCTCACAAGCACTGGCCCCCGCAGCCCTGACCCGCTCACAGGCACTGGCCCCCGCAGCCCTGACCCGCTCACAGGGACTGGACCCCGCAGCCCTGACCCGCTCACAGGGGCTCGCCCCCACAGCCCTGACCCGCTCACAGGGGCTGGCCCCCTGCAGTCCTGACCCGCTCACAGGGACTGGACCCACAGCCCTGACCCGCTCACAGGGACTGGACCCACAGCCCTGACCCGCTCACAAGCACTGGCCTCCGCAGCCCTGACCCGCTCACAGGCACTGGCCCCCGCAGCCCTGACCCGCTCACAGGCACTGGCCCCCGCAGCCCTGACCCGCTCACAGGGACTGGCCCCCGCAGCCATGACCTGCTCACAGGGACTGTCCCCCACAGCCCTCTCCCGGTCACAGCGATTTCCCCCCGCACCCCTGACCCCCTCACAGTGACTGGCCCCCGCAGCCCTGACCCGCTCACAGGGACTGGCCCCCTGCAGTCAGACCCGCTCACAGTGACTGGCCCCCGCAGCCCTGACCCGCTCACAGGGACTGGTCCCCGCAGCCCTGACCCGCTCACAGGGGCTCGCCCCCACAGCCCTGACCCGCTCACAGGGGCTGGCCCCATGCAGTCCTGACCCGCTCACAGGGACTGGACCCACAGCCCTGACCCGCTCACAGGGACTGGACCCACAGCCCTGACCCACTCACAAGCACTGGCCTCCGCAGCCCTGACCCGCTCACAGGCACTGGCCCCCGCAGCCCTGACCCGCTCACAGGGACTGGCCCCCGCAGCCATGACCTGCTCACAGGGACTGTCCCCCACAGCCCTCTCCCGGTCACAGCGATTTTCCCCCGCACCCCTGACCCCCTCACAGTGACTGGCCCCCGCAGCCCTGACCCGCTCACAGGGACTGGCCCCCTGCAGTCAGACCCGCTCACAGTGACTGGCCCCCGCACCCCTGACCCGCACTCATGGACTGGGCCCTGCAGCCCTCACCCGCTCACAGCGATTTGCCCCCTGCAGTCCTGTCCCGCTGACAAGGACTGACCCCCTGCAGTCCTGACCCGCTCACAGGGACTGGCCCCCACAGCCCTGATCCGCTCACAGCGAATTACCCCGCAGCCCTGTCCCGCTGACAGAGACATGCCCCCGCAGCCCTGACCCGCTCCCAGGGACTTGCCCCCGCAGCCCTGACCCGCTCCCAGGGACTTGCCCCCGCAGCCCTGACCCGCTCCCAGGGACTGGCCCCCGCAGCCCTGACCCGCTCACAGGGACTGGTCCCCGCAGCCCTGACCCGCTCACAGGGGCTCGCCCCCACAGCCCTGACCCGCTCACAGGGGCTGGCCCCCTGCAGCCCTGACCCGCTCACAGGGACTGGACCCAGAGCCCTGACCCGCTCACAGGGACTGGACCCACAGCCCTGACCCGCTCACAAGCACTGGCCTCTGCAGCCCTGACCCGCTCACAGGCACTGGCCCCCGCAGCCCTGACCCGCTCACAGGCACTGGCCCCCGCAGCCCTGACCCGCTCACAGGGACTGGCCCCCGCAGCCCTGACCCGCTCACAGGGACTGTCCCCCACAGCCCTCTCCCGGTCACAGCGATTTCCCCCCGCACCCCTGACCCGCTCCCAGGGACTGGTCCCCGCAGCCCTGACCCGCTCACAGGGACTGGTCCCCGCAGCCCTGACCCGCTCACAGGGGCTCGCCCCCACAGCCCTGACCCGCTCACAGGGGCTGGCCCCCTGCAGTCCTGACCCGCTCACAGGGACTGGACCCTTGCAGCCCTGACCCGCTCACACCGATTTGCCCCGTGCAGTCCTGTCCCGCTGACAGGGACTTGCCCCCGCAGCCCTGAGCCGCTCACAGGAACTGGCCCCCGCAGCCCTGACCCGCGCACGGGGACTGGCCCCCACAGCCCTGTTCCGCTCACAGCGATTTGCCCCCTGCAGTCCTTTCGCGCTCACAGGGACTGGCCGTCGCAGCCCTGACCCGCTCACAGCGACTTGTCCCCCGCAGCCCTGTCCCGCTGACAGCGACTTGACCCCGCAGGCCTGTCCCGCTGACAGGGACTTGCCCCCGCAGCCCTGCCCCGCTGACAGGGACTGGCCCCCTGCAGTACGACCCGCTCACATGAACTGGCCCCCGCAGCCCTGTCCCGCTCGCAGTGATTTGCCCCCTGCAGTCCTTTCGCGCTCACAGGGACTGGCCCCCGCTGCCCTGACCCTCTCACAGGGACTGGCCCCCACAGCCCTGACCTGCTCACAGGGACTGGCCCCCTGCAGTCAGACCCGCTCACAGTGACTGGCCCCCGCAGCCCTGACCCGCTCACAGGGACTGGTCCCCGCAGCCCTGACCCGCTCACAGGGGCTCGCCCCCACAGCCCTGACCCGCTCACAGGGGCTGGCCCCATGCAGTCCTGACCCGCTCACAGGGACTGGACCCACAGCCCTGACCCGCTCACAGGGACTGGACCCACAGCCCTGACCCACTCACAAGCACTGGCCTCCGCAGCCCTGACCCGCTCACAGGCACTGGCCCCCGCAGCCCTGACCCGCTCACAGGGACTGGCCCCCGCAGCCATGACCTGCTCACAGGGACTGTCCCCCACAGCCCTCTCCCGGTCACAGCGATTTTCCCCCGCACCCCTGACCCCCTCACAGTGACTGGCCCCCGCAGCCCTGACCCGCTCACAGGGACTGGCCCCCTGCAGTCAGACCCGCTCACAGTGACTGGCCCCCGCACCCCTGACCCGCACTCATGGACTGGGCCCTGCAGCCCTCACCCGCTCACAGCGATTTGCCCCCTGCAGTCCTGTCCCGCTGACAAGGACTGACCCCCTGCAGTCCTGACCCGCTCACAGGGACTGGCCCCCACAGCCCTGATCCGCTCACAGCGAATTACCCCGCAGCCCTGTCCCACTGACAGAGACATGCCCCCGCAGCCCTGACCCGCTCCCAGGGACTTGCCCCCGCAGCCCTGACCCGCTCCCAGGGACTGGCCCCCGCAGCCCTGACCCGCTCACAGGGACTGGTCCCCGCAGCCCTGACCCGCTCACAGGGACTGGTCCCCGCAGCCCTGACCCGCTCACAGGGGCTCGCCCCCACAGCCCTGACCCGCTCACAGGGGCTGGCCCCCTGCAGTCCTGACCCGCTCACAGGGACTGGACCCACAGCCCTGACCCGCTCACAGGGACTGGACCCACAGCCCTGACCCGCTCACAAGCACTGGCCTCTGCAGCCCTGACCCGCTCACAGGCACTGGCCCCCGCAGCCCTGACCCGCTCACAGGCACTGGCCCCCGCAGCCCTGACCCGCTCACAGGGACTGGCCCCCGCAGCCATGACCTGCTCACAGGGACTGTCCCCCACAGCCCTCTCCCGGTCACAGCGATTTCCCCCCGCACCCCTGACCCCCTCACAGTGACTGGCCCCCGCAGCCCTGACCCGCTCACAGGGACTGGCCCCCTGCAGTCAGACCCGCTCACAGTGACTGGCCCCCGCAGCCCTGACCCGCTCACAGGGACTGGTCCCCGCAGCCCTGACCCGCTCACAGGGGCTCGCCCCCACAGCCCTGACCCGCTCACAGGGGCTGGCCCCCTGCAGCCCTGACCCGCTCACAGGGACTGGACCCTTGCAGCCCTGACCCGCTCACAGGGACTGGCCCCCACAGCCCTGATCTGCTCACAGGGACTGCCCCCCGCAGCTGTGTCCAACTAACCGGGACTGGGCCCCGCAGCCCTGTCCCGCTCACAGCGTACTGCCCCCCAGCAGATGTTTCCCGCTCACAGTGTCTGGCCCCCGCAGCCCTGACCCGCTCACACCGTACTGTCCCCCGCAGATGTTTCCCGCTCACAGTGTCTGGCCCCCGCAGCCCTGACCCGCTCACAGGGACTGGGCCCCACAGCCCTGACCCGCTCACAGGGACTGGGCCCCGCAGCCGTGTCCTGCTCACAGCGGACTGCACCCCGCAGCCCTGTCCCGCTCACAGCAGACTGGGCCCCTCAGCCCAGTCCCGCTGACGGGGATGTGCCCCGCAGCCCTGACCCGCTCACAGGGACTGGCCTCCAGCAGTCCTGACCCGCTCAGAGCGACTTGCCTGCCGCAGTCCTGACCCGCTCACAGCGTACTGCCCCCCGCAGCCGTGTCCCGCTCACAGGGTCTGGCCCGTGCTGCCCGGCCCCGCAGCCGTGTCCCGCTCACAGCGGACTGGGCATCGCAGCCCTGTCCCACTGACAGGTATGGGCCCCGCAGCACTGTCCCGCTCACAGGGACTGGCCCCAGCAGCCCTGTCCCGCTCACAGGGACTGGGCCTCGCAGCCATGTCCCGCTCACAGGGACTGGGCCCCGGAGCACTGTCCCGCTCACACCGACTGGCCCCCGCAGCCCTGACACACGAACAGGGACTGGCCCCTGCAGCCCTGACCCGCTCACAGCGTACTGCCCCCCGCAGCCGTGTCCCGCTCACAGGGACTGGGCCCCGCAGCCCTGCCCCGCTCACAGCATATTGGCCCCCGCAGCCCTGACCCGCTCACAGCGACTTGCCCCCTGCAGCCCTGTCCCGTTCACAGCGGCCTGTGGCCCCAGCCCTGACCCCCTCACAGGGACTGGCCCCCGCAGCCCTGACCCGCTCACAGGGACTGGGCCCCTGCAGTCCGACCCGCTCACATGAACTGGCCCCCGCAGCCCTGTCCCGCTCGCAGTGATTTGCCCCCTGCAGTCCTTTCGCGCTCACAGGGACTGGCCCCCGCTGCCCGGACCCTCTCACAGGGACTGGCCCCTGCAGCCCTGACCCGCTCACAGGCTCTGGCCCCCGCACCCCTGACCCGCACTCATGGACTGGGCCCTGCAGCCCTCACCCGCTCACAGCGATTTGCCCCCTGCAGTCCTGTCCCGCTGACAAGGACTGACCCCCTGCAGTCCTGACCCGCTCACAGGGACTGGCCCCCACAGCCCTGATCCGCTCACAGCTATTTACCCCGCAGCCCTGACCCGCTCCCAGGGACTGGCCCCCGCAGCCCTGGCCCGCTCACAGGGGCTCGCCCCCACAGCCCTGACCCGCTCACAGGGGCTGGCCCCCTGCAGTCCTGACCCGCTCACAGGGACTGGACCCACAGCCCTGACCCGCTCACAGGGACTGGACCCACAGCCCTGACCCGCTCACAAGCACTGGCCCCCGCAGCCCTGACCCGCTCACAGGCACTGGCCCCCGCAGCCCTGACCCGCTCACAGGGACTGGACCCCGCAGCCCTGACCCGCTCACAGGGGCTCGCCCCCACAGCCCTGACCCGCTCACAGGGGCTGGCCCCCTGCAGTCCTGACCCGCTCACAGGGACTGGACCCACAGCCCTGACCCGCTCACAGGGACTGGACCCACAGCCCTGACCCGCTCACAAGCACTGGCCTCCGCAGCCCTGACCCGCTCACAGGCACTGGCCCCCGCAGCCCTGACCCGCTCACAGGCACTGGCCCCCGCAGCCCTGACCCGCTCACAGGGACTGGCCCCCGCAGCCATGACCTGCTCACAGGGACTGTCCCCCACAGCCCTCTCCCGGTCACAGCGATTTCCCCCCGCACCCCTGACCCCCTCACAGTGACTGGCCCCCGCAGCCCTGACCCGCTCACAGGGACTGGCCCCCTGCAGTCAGACCCGCTCACAGTGACTGGCCCCCGCAGCCCTGACCCGCTCACAGGGACTGGTCCCCGCAGCCCTGACCCGCTCACAGGGGCTCGCCCCCACAGCCCTGACCCGCTCACAGGGGCTGGCCCCATGCAGTCCTGACCCGCTCACAGGGACTGGACCCACAGCCCTGACCCGCTCACAGGGACTGGACCCACAGCCCTGACCCACTCACAAGCACTGGCCTCCGCAGCCCTGACCCGCTCACAGGCACTGGCCCCCGCAGCCCTGACCCGCTCACAGGGACTGGCCCCCGCAGCCATGACCTGCTCACAGGGACTGTCCCCCACAGCCCTCTCCCGGTCACAGCGATTTTCCCCCGCACCCCTGACCCCCTCACAGTGACTGGCCCCCGCAGCCCTGACCCGCTCACAGGGACTGGCCCCCTGCAGTCAGACCCGCTCACAGTGACTGGCCCCCGCACCCCTGACCCGCACTCATGGACTGGGCCCTGCAGCCCTCACCCGCTCACAGCGATTTGCCCCCTGCAGTCCTGTCCCGCTGACAAGGACTGACCCCCTGCAGTCCTGACCCGCTCACAGGGACTGGCCCCCACAGCCCTGATCCGCTCACAGCGAATTACCCCGCAGCCCTGTCCCGCTGACAGAGACATGCCCCCGCAGCCCTGACCCGCTCCCAGGGACTTGCCCCCGCAGCCCTGACCCGCTCCCAGGGACTTGCCCCCGCAGCCCTGACCCGCTCCCAGGGACTGGCCCCCGCAGCCCTGACCCGCTCACAGGGACTGGTCCCCGCAGCCCTGACCCGCTCACAGGGGCTCGCCCCCACAGCCCTGACCCGCTCACAGGGGCTGGCCCCCTGCAGCCCTGACCCGCTCACAGGGACTGGACCCAGAGCCCTGACCCGCTCACAGGGACTGGACCCACAGCCCTGACCCGCTCACAAGCACTGGCCTCTGCAGCCCTGACCCGCTCACAGGCACTGGCCCCCGCAGCCCTGACCCGCTCACAGGCACTGGCCCCCGCAGCCCTGACCCGCTCACAGGGACTGGCCCCCGCAGCCATGACCTGCTCACAGGGACTGTCCCCCACAGCCCTCTCCCGGTCACAGCGATTTCCCCCCGCACCCCTGACCCGCTCCCAGGGACTGGTCCCCGCAGCCCTGACCCGCTCACAGGGACTGGTCCCCGCAGCCCTGACCCGCTCACAGGGGCTCGCCCCCACAGCCCTGACCCGCTCACAGGGGCTGGCCCCCTGCAGTCCTGACCCGCTCACAGGGACTGGACCCTTGCAGCCCTGACCCGCTCACACCGATTTGCCCCGTGCAGTCCTGTCCCGCTGACAGGGACTTGCCCCCGCAGCCCTGAGCCGCTCACAGGAACTGGCCCCCGCAGCCCTGACCCGCGCACGGGGACTGGCCCCCACAGCCCTGTTCCGCTCACAGCGATTTGCCCCCTGCAGTCCTTTCGCGCTCACAGGGACTGGCCGTCGCAGCCCTGACCCGCTCACAGCGACTTGTCCCCCGCAGCCCTGTCCCGCTGACAGCGACTTGACCCCGCAGGCCTGTCCCGCTGACAGGGACTTGCCCCCGCAGCCCTGCCCCGCTGACAGGGACTGGCCCCCTGCAGTACGACCCGCTCACATGAACTGGCCCCCGCAGCCCTGTCCCGCTCGCAGTGATTTGCCCCCTGCAGTCCTTTCGCGCTCACAGGGACTGGCCCCCGCTGCCCTGACCCTCTCACAGGGACTGGCCCCCACAGCCCTGACCTGCTCACAGGGACTGGCCCCCTGCAGTCAGACCCGCTCACAGTGACTGGCCCCCGCAGCCCTGACCCGCTCACAGGGACTGGTCCCCGCAGCCCTGACCCGCTCACAGGGGCTCGCCCCCACAGCCCTGACCCGCTCACAGGGGCTGGCCCCATGCAGTCCTGACCCGCTCACAGGGACTGGACCCACAGCCCTGACCCGCTCACAGGGACTGGACCCACAGCCCTGACCCACTCACAAGCACTGGCCTCCGCAGCCCTGACCCGCTCACAGGCACTGGCCCCCGCAGCCCTGACCCGCTCACAGGGACTGGCCCCCGCAGCCCTGACCTGCTCACAGGGACTGTCCCCCACAGCCCTCTCCCGGTCACAGCGATTTTCCCCCGCACCCCTGACCCCCTCACAGTGACTGGCCCCCGCAGCCCTGACCCGCTCACAGGGACTGGCCCCCTGCAGTCAGACCCGCTCACAGTGACTGGCCCCCGCACCCCTGACCCGCACTCATGGACTGGGCCCTGCAGCCCTCACCCGCTCACAGCGATTTGCCCCCTGCAGTCCTGTCCCGCTGACAAGGACTGACCCCCTGCAGTCCTGACCCGCTCACAGGGACTGGCCCCCACAGCCCTGATCCGCTCACAGCGAATTACCCCGCAGCCCTGTCCCACTGACAGAGACATGCCCCCGCAGCCCTGACCCGCTCCCAGGGACTTGCCCCCGCAGCCCTGACCCGCTCCCAGGGACTGGCCCCCGCAGCCCTGACCCGCTCACAGGGACTGGTCCCCGCAGCCCTGACCCGCTCACAGGGGCTCGCCCCCACAGCCCTGACCCGCTCACAGGGGCTGGCCCCCTGCAGTCCTGACCCGCTCACAGGGACTGGACCCACAGCCCTGACCCGCTCACAGGGACTGGACCCACAGCCCTGACCCGCTCACAAGCACTGGCCTCTGCAGCCCTGACCCGCTCACAGGCACTGGCCCCCGCAGCCCTGACCCGCTCACAGGCACTGGCCCCCGCAGCCCTGACCCGCTCACAGGGACTGGCCCCCGCAGCCATGACCTGCTCACAGGGACTGTCCCCCACAGCCCTCTCCCGGTCACAGCGATTTCCCCCCGCACCCCTGACCCCCTCACAGTGACTGGCCCCCGCAGCCCTGACCCGCTCACAGGGACTGGCCCCCTGCAGTCAGACCCGCTCACAGTGACTGGCCCCCGCAGCCCTGACCCGCTCACAGGGACTGGTCCCCGCAGCCCTGACCCGCTCACAGGGGCTCGCCCCCACAGCCCTGACCCGCTCACAGGGGCTGGCCCCCTGCAGCCCTGACCCGCTCACAGGGACTGGACCCTTGCAGCCCTGACCCGCTCACACCGATTTGCCCCGTGCAGTCCTGTCCCGCTGACAGGGACTTGCCCCCGCAGCCCTGAGCCGCTCACAGGAACTGGCCCCCGCAGCCCTGACCCGCGCACGGGGACTGGCCCCCACAGCCCTGTTCCGCTCACAGCGATTTGCCCCCTGCAGTCCTTTCGCGCTCACAGGGACTGGCCGTCGCAGCCCTGACCCGCTCACAGCGACTTGTCCCCCGCAGCCCTGTCCCGCTGACAGCGACTTGACCCCGCAGGCCTGTCCCGCTGACAGGGACTTGCCCCCGCAGCCCTGACCCGCTGACAGGGACTGGCCCCCTGCAGTCCGACCCGCTCACATGAACTGGCCCCCGCAGCCCTGTCCCGCTCGCAGTGATTTGCCCCCTGCAGTCCTTTCGCGCTCACAGGGACTGGCCCCCGCTGCCCTGACCCTCTCACAGGGACTGGCCCCCACAGCCCTGACCTGCTCACAGCAACGTGCCCCTCCGTCGTGACCCGCTCACAACGACTTGTCCCCTCTGTCCTGACCCGCTCACAGCGTCTTGCCTCCCATCCCTCTGAGACAGGTCACCCCTTGCTCAGAAACGGTCCCAATTATCCATGAACCGGAAACCCTGCCCCCTGTGCCAGCTCCTTAACCATGCATTCATCTCACCTATCTTTCTATGACTTTCTAGCACTCATGGCAACCCATAAATTATTACCCTCTCGGTCCTGCCTTTCAGCCTCTTTGCTAACTCCTTGCACATCGTCTGCAGGATGTCTTCCCTCTTTCTGCCCATGTCATTGGTACCAACGTGCACCGTGGCCTCTGGCTGCTCACCCTCCCCTTTAAGAATTTGTTGCAACCACTCAGAGATGTCCTTGACCTTGCACCAGGCGAAGCAACACGCGGCCCTGGTGTCTCAAATGTGGCTACAGAATCTATGCCCCCAACAAATGAGTCTCCAACCACACTCGCTCACTTGGATTTGCCTTACTCTGTCCCACAGCAGGGTGGTTTGCACTATGGACCTGGCTACTGCTGATTATATAACTGACCCAGTTTAGTTTTAGATCAGTGTTAACCTTGGTTTAGTGGATAGCTAAGCACCTCAGTAGTCTACAATACAGGAGAAATACATTATAAGCTGACAGATTCTGTGACAGTCAAGAACAAGCACTGAATTGTTCTGACCTCATTTGCAACACCTGGGCCGTAGCCTTGCATGGCTTGGATTGCACTTGCACATTAAAAAAAAAATAAATGTAACGATGATGTGAGGGTAAGGACATGGAATTTTTTTGATATGGTCATATTCTCTCTTGTTGGAGCTGATTGCTGCTTAGCACTTGTATGGTGCAAATGTAACTTATCCTTTATCAGGCCAAGCCTGATCGTTGTCCAAGTCTCACTGTATTTTCTCATTGTTGACTTAATGTTGGTTCAGCCCAACAGTGTTGTACATACCCTGCCTATTCTGAAACTCTACCACTTAATATTAAGTCTAATAAAGACAAGTATCCAATCTGCCTTCCAAACCACTTCAACGACCTGGTCCATTACATTGGGGGCTCAACAGGCATGCACATCAAGATCCTGAGATCCCTCTGATCATTGGTGCTTGTGAGGTCCCTATGATTCATCATGGGCTCCAAGATCTGATTGTGCTGTGTCACCTAATCCGTATCCCATTTGTCCTTACATGAAATAATGTTCACAAACGCTTCTCAAAAATTCTTCCCAATCCTACTTTTTGCAATCATGACACAGGTGAGCATAAAACTTGGAACACGACAGCAACAGGAATGTGCCCTTTGGCCCACCATGTTGGGCCAAACATGACAACAAATGAAATAATCCCTTCTGCCTGTCCTTGATCCATAGTCCTCCATTCCTTGCATATTCGTGCACTTAACTAAAAGTCCCTTTTAAATGCTTTCATCGTAGCTGCATCCACCATCACCCCGGGCAATGTATTCCACACTTTTAACATGCTCAGTGTGAAATATTTGCCCCTCACATCTCTTTTGAACTTCCCCCCTCTCAGCTTAAATGCATGCCCCCTAATAGTGGACACTTCAACTCCGGGGGAGAAATTTTCTGACCGTTAGCTGTATTTATGTATCTCCTAATTTTGTAGACTTCTATCAAGCCTGCCCTCAGCTTCTACTGCTCCAGAGAAAACGAAGAGTTTTTCCAGCTTCTCCCTCTCGTTCATACCCTCTATTCCAGTCAGCATGCTGGTAAATCTCTTCTGCACCCTGTCCAAAGCCTGCACGTCCTTAGTGTAATGTGGTGGCCAGAATTGAATGCAATACTCTGTGTGGTCTCACCGAAGTCTTGTAAAGCTGCAATGTGACATCCTGACTCTTGCACTGAGTTCCCCTATGAATAAAGGCAAGCATGCGATATGCCTTCTTGACCACCCTATCTACTTGTGTGGCTACTGTCAGGGAGTTATGGTCTAGGACCCCAAGATCCCTCTGGACATCACTGCTGTTTGGGGTCCTGCCATTAACTGTGTATCCCTTTCCTTAACACTTGGTCTCCTAAAATGCAACACCTCATGCCTGCCCAGATTAAATTCCATTGGCCATTTCTCCGCTCGTGTTTGCAATTGGTCTGTATCTTGCTGTGTCCTTTGACAACCTTCCATGCTGTCCACAAGTCCACTGGTCCTTATATCATCTGCAAACTTAGGAATCCCCCATCTACATTTGCAACCAAGTCATTTACATATATCACAAACAGCAGAAGTCACATCGATGCGGAACACCACTCGTCACTGAGCTGCAGCCAGAAAAACAGCTTTCCACCACTGAGACGGCAAGAACTGTAGATGCTGTAATCAGAGATAACCAAGTGTGGAGCTGGAGGAACGCAGCAGGTCAGGCAGCATCAGAGGAACATGAAAGCTGACATTGTTGATGCTGCCTGGCCTGCTGTGTTCCTCCAGCCCTATACTGTGTTCTCTTTGTTAGCCTTCCACCGCTACCGTCTGCCTTATATGGGCAGGCCAAGTCACCACGGATCTCATGGATCTTAATCTTCTGGATGAGCATACCATGAGGGACCTTGTTGAAAACCTTCGTAAAATCCATGTATATATTATCAACTGTTCTGCCCTAATTGATCACCCTTGTCACCTCCTTGAAAACTTCAACTGACTTGGTAAGACATAACCTGCCCCGCATAATGCCATGCTGGCTGTCCCTTATTAGCCCATACCTTTGAGACATGAGACACTCACCAGTCTGTAGTTTCCTGGAAAGTCCCTGTTTTCCTGCTTGAACAGAGGAACGACTTTATCCACTCACCAGTCTCCGCAACCCCTCCAGTGCCTGGCACGGATATCAGATCCTGTTGAAAGTGGGGTGTTGATGCATTTGTGTAATGATTGTGTTTTGTTTCAGCCCTAACGTTCAAAGCAGTGCAAGAATGTCTTTGTGCAGCAGGCGAGTTGTGATGAGACTGAGCCTTCATACGATTGCAAGATGTTGAAAATTTGCCAT
Source organism: Stegostoma tigrinum (assembly GCF_030684315.1). Taxonomy (NCBI): domain Eukaryota; kingdom Metazoa; phylum Chordata; class Chondrichthyes; order Orectolobiformes; family Stegostomatidae; genus Stegostoma; species Stegostoma tigrinum. Next base: position 187,855 of record NW_026728159.1, on the reverse strand, counting down.
TATTTATGAAAACAGTGATAAATTTCCATGATTAACATTTCTGTTACACTGCAATGATTATCCCGTGGCATGTAAAATCAGAAAGATACGATAAAATGAGACTGGGTCATATGCAGGGAGAATGTTTGCCTTTCATGTCTATAGAAGTCGTGAAATATTTCCATGAATCTAAGAGTCACTTTTCCGTTCATTGAAGGACACAATCATCGCCTTGGAAGCTTCATCACGATACTACTTTGCATTTCTGAAGAGGGAAGAAGAAATCAATATGCAAATTCAATTCCATGGTTTTGGAAGTCCCATTGAGAACACGATTCATTTGCGCCGGCACAATGCTCTGACCGAGAAAGAATTGAAGGTGAGTTTGTAGTTTGGAAGATCGCAGCAATTTATGCATCAACTTCTTCATCGATAATGTTCCATTGCTTTCAAACTGCATTTTCCACTCTGCAAGATAATAACTGTTAGAACAAGCAACGGTATCGGTAGATGGTCTATGGGGAATGCAATGTTACAAAACCCAATCCATTCAACAACATATTTCAGATAAGTCAACAAATTAAATATTCCAGCACAGGATAAAACAAGGAAGATGAGAGTGAGGAGGCAATAGCTCTGATGACAAAAGAACAGAAATTTACCTTTATCCATTTGAGCAAAAAAGCAGGCACACAAATAAATAATCATCTAACAATGCACGTGTGCAACGGAGGCTACAGGGGGACTAAGAATGCCGAATTGTTGTCATGCGTATTGCTGAAAGGATGATTGAAACAGAATCTGTGGTAAATTTGAAGAAATACAGATGATGCATCTCAGGATGTTGGAGGAAGAACATTTATGGACTGAGGCAAATTGTATTGCCCTTTTCAGGAGTTATTAGGTTCATAATGAATTGAAAGACTTCCTTCCGTGCTGAAAGCTTTAGTTTAGTTGCAGCTGGATGACAATTTCTGTTCCTGGTAGTATTTAGCAAACTGTTAAAAGTGAATGTCACTGCACAGAATTCCAAACATGACTCCAATCAGTAGAGAAAATATCCAAGGGGTGTGATGAGTTGTATCCTCTCATGTTGAACAATGCAGCTACAGATACAATGGAGGCACTGATGATAATCTTCCAAGAATCCTTAGATTGTGGAAAATTCTCAGAGGATTGAAAGATTGTGAACATAACACCATTATTACAAAGATACTTCGACAAAATAGCATGCCAGTATTGCCAATTTAGGTCAACCTGGGTAGATGTTCATGCCGGCCATGAAAGATGAAATAACAGGGTACTGAATGTGCTATAACATCCTACAGAGTTAACATCCTTTTATAAAGGGGAAATAATACTTGACAAACTTGCTCCAGTGCTTTGAGAAGGAAACAAACATTACTGATGAAGGACCACCAGTTGATGTAGTACATTGAGATTTCAACAAAGCATTTGATAAGGTACAGCTCATAAGGTGTCTCAAATGAAAAGAGCCCATGTGTTCAAGGGTAGTTTGTTCGGATGGACAGAGGACTGCGTCGTAAATAGAAGTAGAGTTGGAGCAGCAGGATGGTAACTGACAAGTCATGTACGGCCACAGAGCGAATGCTGCGGAGGCCATGCACCTCATGTTGACTGGGTTGATTTTGGAAATGGCGTAGGGGATTGCTATGCTTAGGAAAGTTGGGCAGGCTGGGACTACGTTCATTGGCGTTTATAAGATTGAAAAAATCTTATTTTCTCAACATGTAAGATTCTAATGAGGCTTGATAGTGTATATCCGGAGAGATTACTCCCATTTGTGAAAGATTTTACGACCAGAGGCCACATTTTCAAATTGGTTGCCTATTAATTCAGGGAAGTGTTACTTCTTTCAGGTTGTAGCACTCTATTGAACACTTTAGCCAAGAAGATTTTTGAGGTAATGCCATTAGTCATATGCTAGGCTGTAACGGCCAGGTTAATTTTTAAATCAAGAAACAATGATAATGAGAAAAGGGTCGAGGCCTGAAACGTCAGCTTTTGTGCTCCTGAGATGCTGCTTGGCCTGCTGTGTTCATCCAGCTTCACACTTGGTTATCTTGGCTTCTCTAGCATCTGAGCTTCCCATTATCAGTGATAATGAGAAAAGGGTAGTCTTTGCAGTGGAGATACTTCAAGGATCCCCTTATTACTAAAGAATACAGGGAGGAATTAAACACATCACTACCACACCATCACTACCATTAGAGAAGTAGCTGGAGACAATCTAATGGAGTGAAAGCAGATTAGACTCTTTGCCGTGATGGTTTACTTTCTAAGATTCTCAACAATGAGCTTCAGAGTCGGTGTATGCGTTGATTGTAATTTCCCAAAAAGGTTTAGATTCTAGAGAAGCATCTGAGGGCTGGAAAACTGCCGATGTGACATACCTATTTAAAAAGGAGAGAGGCAAAAAGAAGATAACTACAACCGAAACAACGTAACATCTATTGTTGGAAATATGTGGCAATCAACTATGAAGAAAATAATAGCAGGACATTTGGAAAATCAGAATCTAATCAAACAGAATCACCATAGATAATGGGAACTGCAGATGCTGGAGAATCCAAGATGACAAAATGTGAGGCTGGATGAACACAGCAGGCCAAGCAGCATCTCAGGAGCACAAAAGCTGACGTTTCGGGCCTAGACCCTTCATCAGAGATGGGGATGGGGTGAGGGTTCTGGAATAAGTAGGGAGAGAGGGGGAGGCGGACTGAAGATGGAGAGAAAAGAAGATAGGTGGAGAGAGTATAGGTGGGGAGGTAGGGAGGGGATAGGTCAGTCCAGGGAAGACGGACAGGTCAAGGAGGTGGGATGAGGTTAGTAGGTAGATGGGGGTGCGGCCAGGGGTGGGAGGAAGGGATGGGTGAGAGGAAGAACAGGTGAGGGAGGCAGAGACAGGTTGGACTGGTTTTGGGATGCAGTGGGTGAAGGGGAAGAGCTGGGCTGGTTGTGTGGTGCAGTGGTGGGAGGGGACGAATTGGGCTGGTTTAAGGATGCGGTGGGAGAGATTTTGAAACTGGTGAAGTCCACGTTGATACCATTATGCTGCAGGGTTCCCAGGCAGAATATGAGTTGCTGTTCCTGCAACCTTGGGGTGGCATCATTGTGGCACTGCAGGAGGCCCATGATGGCCATGTCAGCTAAAGAATGGGAGGGGGAGTGGAAATGGTTTGCGACTGGGAGGTGCAGTTGTTTGTTGCGAACTGAGCGGAGGTGTTCTGCAAAGCGGTCCCCAAGCCTCCGCTTGGTGTCCCCAATGTTGAGGAAACCACACCGGGTACAGTGGATGCAGTATACCACATTGGCAGATGTGCAGATGAACCTCTGCTTAATGTGGAATGTCATCTTGGGGCCTGGGATAGGGGTGAGGGAGGTGGTGTGGGGCAAGTGTAGCATTTCCTGCGGTTGCAGGGGAACGTGTCGGGTGTGGTGGGGTTGGAGGGCAGTGTGGAGCGAACAAGGGAGTCACGGAGAGAGTGGTCTCTCCGGAAAGCAGACAGGGGTGGGGATGGAAAAATGTCTTGGGTGGTGAGGTCGGATTGTAGATGTCGGAAGTGTCAGAGGATGATGCGTTGTATCCGGAGGTTGGTGGGGTGGTGTGTGAGAACGAGGGGGATCCTCTTGGGGCGGTTGTGGCGGGGGCGGGGTGTGAGGGATGTGTTGCGGGAAATATGGGAGATGCGGTCAAGGGCGTTCTCGATCACTGTTGGGGGCAAGTTGCGGCCCTTGAAGAACTTGGACATCTGGGATGTGCGGGAGTGGAATGTCTTATCGTGGGAGCAGAAGCGGTGGAGGCGGAGGAATTGGGATTAGGGGATGGAATTTTTGCAGGATGGTGGGTGGGAGGAGGTGTATTCTGGGTAGCTGTGGGAGTCGGTAGGCTTGAAATGGACATCAGTTACAAGCTGGTTGCCTGAGATGGAGACTGAGAAGTCCAGGAAGGTGAGGGATGTGCTGGAGATGGCCAAGAGAACTGAAGGTTGGGGTGGAAGGTGTTGGTGAAGTGGATGAACTGTTTGAGCTCCTCTGGGGAGCAAGAGGCGGCACCGACACAGTCATCAATGTACCGGAGGAAGAGGTGGGGTTTGGGGCCTCCAGTGACAGTGCAGCACTCCCTTAATATTGTGAAAGATTTTACGACCAGAGGCCACATTTTCAAATTGGTTGCCTATTAATTTAGGGGAAGAATTACTTCTTTCAGGTTGTAGCAATCTATTGAACACTTTAGCAGAGAAGTTTTTAGAGGTAATGCCATTAATTATATGCTCGGCTGAGATGGCAGGGTTAATTTTTAAATCAAGGAACAACGACAATGAGAAAAGGGTAGCCTTTACAGTGGAAGATACTTCAAGGATCCCCTTATTACGAAAGAATACAGGGAGGAATTAAACACATCACTACCACACCATCACTACCATGAGAGAAGTAGCAGTAGACAATCTAATGGAGTGAAAGCAGATTGGACTCTTCGCCGTGATGGTTGACTTTCTAAGATTCTAAACAATGAGCTTCAGAGTCGGTATATGCATTGACTGTAATTTCCCAAAAAGGTTCAGATTCTTGAGAAGCATCTGAGGGCTGGAAAAATGCTGATGTGACGTCCCTATTTAAAAAGGAGAGAGGCAAAAAGAAGATAACTACAACCGAACCAGTCTAATATCTATTGTTGGAAATGTGTGGCAATCAGCTATGAAGAAAATAATAGCAGGACATTTGGAAAATCATAATCTAATCAAACAGAATCACCATACCCTGATGAAAGAGAAATTATGTCTGGCTAATTTGTTTGGGTTTTTGGAGGAAGTTTTGGGAGGAGAATTAACAGAGGAAAACCAGTAAATGTGTTGTGTTTGGACTTGGAGAAAGCATTGAGAATGTACACAAAAGTAATAAGCTAAGAGCTGAGGTTTTGAAGGTAGTATATTGCTATGGATCAGTATGCTTTGCATGTTCTGGAAGAAGAGATCACATCTCGAGTGAAATGCACCAAGTGAATATATATTTTGGGGAACTTGGTGGCAATGCGGTAAGTCAGTGCAGAGTGTAAGAGGTGCCATTTGCTTGCTTTTTTTGCCTTATAGTTCATAAGCATTTTTTTTATGAGACAGGGTGAATTGAAGCCAGAATCAGGGACCGAGAGGGTGAACCAGGTTCATTGGTTGGTGATCGCTACTGGTTTAAGAATCTATTATCGGTAGCTTTCAGATTGAAAGTAAATCGGAGAAATATTTACAGGCTACAAACTAAAAGACCAGAATGTTTTCAAATCAAATTAAGATCGAAGTAATTGAAATGGAGATGCCAGGCCAGATGATGATTTGTACCTACATGACGGGCGAGTGGTCAGGCCCCAGACTCCAGCTTACGTTTGATGAACTGGAATCTCAGTTTTGACCAATCAACAAATCATGTGGGGCAGAGTTACCAGGGAATGCTGTGCTTCAGGAGGCAGTCACACACCTTAGATTAACTAGCTGAAATTCGGTCAGTGGCCAATGACAAAGAACAGGGCAGGTGGAAGGATCCAGGATGTAGTGCAGAAGGAACCTTGGCCTTTGATCTTATCGAACAGGTTTGAGATTCTTTGTTCGTGTGTGGATGAGAGTGCAGGGTATAGGGAAGATGAGTAAACTGACTGTAGCACTGTGGGACAGGTGGGACATTCAGGAGGGGATAAAAAGTGAAATGTCGTTATAATCAGAGGTAGTATAGTGAGGGGAATGAACACTGTTCGTTGTGACCAGGATCGAGAGTCTCGAAAGTAGTGTTGCCTGCCTGGTGCCCAGGTTCAGGATATTCCATCTCGGCTACAAAGGAACTTGAAGTGCGAGGAGTAGAAATCCAGCTATCGTGGTCCACACAGGTACCATTGATATGGAAGAAAGAGGAAAGAGGTTCTCCTGAGGGATTATGAGCACCGAGGTGCTGAGCTGAGAAAGCAGAACCAGAATGGTAATAATCTCTGGATTATTATCTGAGCAATTTGGCACGGTGTGAACATAATTATAGATGTACATTGTTCAAATGGTGGCATGGCAGAAATGTGTTTGAATTCATGGGACATTGGCATCGGTACGGGGAAGGAGGGAGTCGTTCTGGTGTTATAGGCTCGACGTGAATCATATTGGGACAAGTATCCTCGCAAAATACAGAGCTAGGTCTGGGGCTAGGGCGTTAAAATAAAAAGTGTGGAGTGGGTGAGCTCACTTGCATGGAAAATTGTGGAAAAAGTTAGAAGCTGGTAAGTGCTCAGAAAAGTTTCCAGAGCAAGTAATAGGACAAAAAGTATGGAAATGGCCAGGAGTCTCACTTCAGCTGCAGCAGATAAGAAGGGTGGCTGTAAATGCCAGACTGAAGATCTTGTATTGAATTGCAGGGAGTGTATGAAACAAAGTGAATGAGTTTGTGGTGCAGATTGAAATTGACAGATACATCACTCTGGGTATCACAGAGAGGTGGTTGTTAGGGGATAAGTGTTGGGAACGAAATAGCCAATGATTCATGTCCGATAGAAAGAACAGGCAAATGGGCAGAGATAACAAAGTGTGGAGCTGGATGAGCACAGCAGGCCAAGCAGCATCTCAGGAGCGTAAAAGCTGACGTTTTGTGCCGAGACCCTTCTACTTCTGTGTGTTCATCCTGATCCACACTTTGTTATCTTGGATTCTGAAGCATCTGCAGTTCCCATTATCTCCGATACAAATGGACAGAGATGCCAGGGTTGGCTTGTCCGTAAGAAATGAGGTCGCGCTGAAGGAACAACAGCTCTTGTGCTTGTTTATTAATGACTTGGAGGAAAGAGGTGCATGTGCTGTGGCTAAATTTGTAGATGACAGAAAAAATATTTAGAAAGACAAGGCATGGCCCAGAAACAGAGATTTACCGGCATGTTACTTGGATCGGAATGTATTAGCTATTCGGAGGGTTTGGTGGAAATGCTGTGTCATGATAAATGTAATGAGATCAACCATGATCTCACCGAATGATGGAGGAATATTCAATGGGCCAAATGGCTTTTTTTGTGAGTCTTCTTGTTTGACAATGCATTCATGAAGGTGTTTTTTTTTCTCTCTTGGATAAGATGTGAAAATGAAATGTATACAAGATAATGGGAACTACAGATGCTGGAGAATCCAAGACAACAAAATGTGAGGCTGGATGAACACAGCAGGCCAAGCAGCATCTCAGGAGGACAAAAGTGCTCCTGAGATGCTGCTTGGCCTGCTGTGTTCATCCAGCCTCACATTTTGTTGTCATGAAATGTACGCACTTCCTTTTCATCTGGGAATAAATAATTGTTCTGAACGATTTCCATTGACTAATAGCAATCTGACAAGCTTCGCAATGTAAAGAGATTTTTAGCTTCTTTTTAATTGTAAAGGTATTCTTTGGAATTAATTTGGCAGATATTATTTGCATCTCAGGAAGTATGTTCATCACTGCATCTCAAAAAGTGCTCTGTTGTATGACAACAGCTTTTTAAAGATCACTTCAATGGTTGTGATTTTGAGTTGCCATAACACACATTAAATTACACTGTTGGCCAATCTGTCCATGATTATTTCATTATCTTATGTTTCAAACAGACAAGGAAATATTGGTGATGCAATGAAGAGTTTGACTCTCAAATATAATTGCTGTTATAGTTTCCACTTGGAAGAAAGATTCACATCAAATTGACTGGTCAAGGAAATGGGACACTGACTGTGAGTACTTTGAATGTTCGAGTTATTCCGAAAATGAAAGTTATGACCTTGATGATTTCTCTTTCATGCAGCTATGAAGAGACTATTTTAAAATATCCTCTCGGTTAGTGGTTCAGGCATAAAAGTGTAATATGTACATTTATGTATATACATGTACATGCGTAATCTGAAAAGATAATGAGTATAAAACACTTGTTACAAGGTGAGAATGAGTTATCCAGATAGTAAGAACTGCCAATGTTGGTGTCTGAGATAACACATTGTGGAGCTGGAGGAACACAGCAGGGCAGGCAGCATCAGAGGCTCAAGAAAGTTGAGGTTTTGGGTCAGGACCCTTCCTGAGAAATGGAGGGTGGAAGGGAGCTCAGAAACAAATAGCGTGGAGGGGGAGGAGGTGCTGGGGAAGGTAGGTGGGATGGTAATAAGTGAGTACTATCCAGATTGGAACACATTTTCCCCAGGGGGTATTGAGTACGAATTCCAAATCACTCTCAAAATCTTAGTGACTGTTAACGTTGATGTTTTTTGTCTGTGCATTTCAGTAATTGCATGACAGTTGAATGGTTCGTTGAGAGTGAGGAACCTATGGACTCTCAGACACCAAGATGGAATTTAGTTCGAAGAGTGACTTCAAAATAGTTGCTTGCTTTTAAAATCTTGACCGTTTTTGCTGTCCAGTTGAATGAATTTAGCTCATACTGCTTCAATAGGAATTAGTGTTTCATAGGAACATATTTGTGAAACTTAGTTTCGCAAGTTTTAGCTTAAACTGGTGGAGACTTTCGGTGCTTGCAAAAAGGCTCATCTCTCCATTAATACCGAAGGAAAATTGGAGTTTAAAAGTAAGTTCACCCGCTGTCAGGGAATGAAATGTTAATGTTGACTCGAACATAATTTTTAAAAAAGTCATATATTTGTGCAACACTGACCTCAAATTAAAATTTGGATATGCTAGTTTTACAGATGGTTGGATATTGAATTCATTTTAAATGAGGGTGAAGATCACTTTAAATCCAGCATATTTGTGAAGAAAAGAAATAGCATGTCAAATAAAATTAACTGCATGACTCTTCATAGCCCTTTATGTAGAATTTCATTCCGAACTATGAGACAGTTGTGACCCCATACTACCTCAGTGCTCATGGCAAGAGTAAGACTCCTGTTTGACGTGCTGTGCACTGCATGGAATGGCGGCAACATCAGATTCATTGATGCTTGAGAATCAAAAGAATATGACGATAAGATTTAAAATCAAAATCTCATTGAACACTTCAAGGAATGTATTACAGGAAGAGGGGGAAAGCATGTATGACTAATAGAAGGTGGTGGCGCAGATCACATAGACCTGTGTGCTAAAACTTATCACAAATTTCACATTGAATGGAACAGTTTAAACAGGCTGGAGGAAGCAGACATGCCAGCCCAAACTTTTTGAATTTGAGCGTTCTGTTCGTAAACATCAGCAAAATTGTGGGAAACATGTTTATTCTTTATCTTTTATTGCACAGAACCATACGATGAGACTGTTTTGATGAGGAATTGAAAGATTATGTGTCCCATCCGTTTGACTCACAGTTTGGTACCATAGGTTGGTACGATCTTCGTTCGAGAAGGAAAAGGGATGTTCCAGATACAGAAAATCGTCAAACCATTTACTACAAAGTCCGTTTCTGGTTAGTATTAATTAATGCAGTTAACATTTTTAGCTCGAAATGATTGCACAATGGAGTCAATAAGAAAATTCCATCTGATATTCCACATAAATTTTAAGTGGATATTAAGGCACCTTTTTGAGTGCGAGCAGCAGCGGAGGCAAGACGGACCCGGAAGACTGCAGCTAAGGTAAAGCAGTTTATTTTTAAAATTACTTACCGGTAGCGGGCAGCGGTGTTTTTTTTTCCCTCTTTCAGAGAAGGAGCGGGAGCATCAGAGGAAGTGACGAGGACCAGAGGGGCAGCCGGGAAGGAAAGCAGTGAGTATAAATACTCACCCTTCGACACCAACGGCCTTTTTGAGTGCGAGCAGCAGCGGAGGCAAGACGGACCCGGAAGACTGCAGCTAAGGTAAAGCAGTTTATTTTTAAAATTACTTACCGGTAGCGGGCAGCGGTGTTTTTTTTTTCCCTCTTTCAGAGAAGGAGCGGGAGCATCAGAGGAAGTGACGAGGACCAGAGGGGCAGCCGGGAAGGAAAGCAGTGAGTATAAATACTCACCCTTCGACACCAACGGCCTTTTTGAGTGCGAGCAGCAGCGGAGGCAAGACGGACCCGGAAGACTGCAGCTAAGGTAAAGCAGTTTATTTTTAAAATTACTTACCGGTAGCGGGCAGCGGTGTTTTTTTTTCCCTCTTTCAGAGAAGGAGCGGGAGCATCAGAGGAAGTGACGAGGACCAGAGGGGCAGCCGGGAAGGAAAGCAGTGAGTATAAATACTCACCCTTCGACACCAACGGCCTTTTTGAGTGCGAGCAGCAGCGGAGGCAAGACGGACCCGGAAGACTGCAGCTAAGGTAAAGCAGTTTATTTTTAAAATTACTTACCGGTAGCGGGCAGCGGTGTTTTTTTTTCCCTCTTTCAGAGAAGGAGCGGGAGCATCAGAGGAAGTGACGAGGACCAGAGGGGCAGCCGGGAAGGAAAGCAGTGAGTATAAATACTCACCCTTCGACACCAACGGCCTTTTTGAGTGCGAGCAGCAGCGGAGGCAAGACGGACCCGGAAGACTGCAGCTAAGGTAAAGCAGTTTATTTTTAAAATTACTTACCGGTAGCGGGCAGCGGTGTTTTTTTTTCCCTCTTTCAGAGAAGGAGCGGGAGCATCAGAGGAAGTGACGAGGACCAGAGGGGCAGCCGGGAAGGAAAGCAGTGAGTATAAATACTCACCCTTCGACACCAACGGCCTTTTTGAGTGCGAGCAGCAGCGGAGGCAAGACGGACCCGGAAGACTGCAGCTAAGGTAAAGCAGTTTATTTTTAAAATTACTTACCGGTAGCGGGCAGCGGTGTTTTTTTTTCCCTCTTTCAGAGAAGGAGCGGGAGCATCAGAGGAAGTGACGAGGACCAGAGGGGCAGCCGGGAAGGAAAGCAGTGACCATATATATCAGCAAGGCGGCTTAACCCGAGACTCTACAACTGTAGTGTCTCCCACCCGCCCTCCTCCTCTAACCTAGTTAATAAGGTAAGGTTCATTCTAAACTTTCTCTATTGAACATAAGTTTGTTATTATTACTTGAAGTAAGCTTTCTGCTTTAGTATTGAGTGGGTGTTCAGATAAGTCGGGTATGGATGCTAGGGCAGTTGCTTGCTCCTCCTGCAAAATGTGGCAGTTGGGAGATGTGGCACACGTCTCCGCTGGCTACATCTGCGGGAAGTGCACCCAGCTACAGCTCCTTGAAAACCGTGTTAGGGAAATGGAGCTGGAGCTGGATGAACTACGGATCATTCGGGAGGCAGAGGGGGTAATTGAGAGGAGTTATCGGGAGTTGGTCACTCCTAAGGCTCAGGACGAGGATAGATGGGTTACAGTTAGGGGGAGGAAAGGGGACAGACGGACAGTGCAGAGATCCCCTGTGGGCATTCCCCTCAGCAATAAGTATACCGTTTTGGATACTGCTGGGGGGGTTGACCTACCAGAGGAAAGCCATAGTAGTCAGTTCTCTGGCACTGAGCCTGACACTGTGGCAAAGAAGGGAAGGGGGCAGAATAGAAAAGTACTCGTGGTAGGGGACTCGATAGTTAGGGGAATCGACAGGAGATTTTGTGGGCAAGATCGGGATTCCCGGAAGGTATGTTGCCTCCCTGGTGCCAGGGTCCGGGACGTCTCCGATCGGGTGTATAAAGTTCTGAAAGGGGAGGGTGAACAGCCAGAAATCGTGTTACATATTGGCACAAATGATATAGCCAGAAATAGGTTTGAGGATATAAAAAGTGATTTCAGGGAGTTAGGATGGAAGCTGCAGAGCAGGACGAACAGAGTAGTGTTCTCTGGTTTACTACCGGTGCCACGAGATAGCGAGGTGAGGAACAGGGAGCGGGCGCAGCTGAACACGTGGCTACGCAGCTGGTGTAGGAGGGAGGGTTTCAGATATGTTGATAATTGGGATGCCTTCTGGGGAAGGTGGGACCTGTACAAGAAGGACGGGTTGCATCTGAACTGGAAGGGGACCAATGTCCTGGGTGGAAGGTTTGCTCGAGTAGTTCGAGAGGGTTTAAACTAGTATGGCAGGGGGGTGGGAACCTGAGCTGTATACCAGAGGTGAGCGTTGATGCAGGTGAGGCAGTAGCAAGAGGTAGACCAGCTAGTGGGAAGGATTTTCCTGGGAAGGAACCAAGGGATCGGTTAAAGTGTGTTTGCTTTAATGCAAGGAGTATCAGGAATAAAAGTGATGAACTTAGAGCATGGATCAGTACCTGGTGCTATGATGTTGTGGCCATAACAGAGACATGGGTTTCTCATGGGCTGGAATGGTTGCTGGATATTCCAGGGTTTAGAACATTTAAAAAGAATAGGGAGGGGGGAAAAAGAGGAGGGGGTGTAGCACTACTAATCAGAGAGGGTATCACAGCTACAGAAGCTTCCATTGTCGAGGAAGATCTGCCTACTGAGTCAGTATGGGTGGAAATTAGGAGCAGCAAGGGAGTAGTCACCTCGTTAGGGGTTTACTACAGGCCCCCCAATAGCAGCAGGGAGATTGTAGAAAGCATAGGTCGACAGATTTTGGAAAAGTGTGGACGCAGTAGGGTTGTTGTAATGGGTGACTTTAACTTTCCTAATATTGATTGGAACCTCCTTCGAGCAGAAGATTTGAATGGAGCTGTTTTTGTAAGGTGTGTTCAGGAGGGTTTCCTAACGCAGTACGTTGACAGGCCGACGAGGGGAGAGGCCATTCTAGACTTGGTGCTCGGAAACGAGCCGGGGCAGGTATCAGATCTTGTGGTGGGAGAGCATTTTGGTGATAGTGACCATAACACTCTCTCGTTCTACATAGCTATGGAGAAGGAGAGGATTAGGCAGAATGGGAGGATATTTAATTGGGGAAGAGGAAACTATGATGCGATTAGACACGAGTTAGGAAGCATGGACTGGGAGCAGTTTTTCCATGGTAAGGGAACTATAGACATGTGGAGATTGTTTAAGGAACAGTTGTTGGGAGTGATGAGTAAATATGTCCCTCTGAGACAGGCAAGACGGGGTAAGATAAAGGAACCTTGGATGACGAGAGCGGTGGAGCTTCTAGTGAAAAGGAAGAAGGTAGCTTACATAAGGTGGAGGAAGCTAGGGTCAAGTTCAGCTAGAGAGGATTACATGCAGGCAAGGAAGGAGCTCAAAAATGGTCTGAGGAGAGCCAGGAGGGGGCACGAGAAAGGCTTGGCAGAAGGAATCCGGGAAAACACAAAGGCATTTTACACTTACGTGAGGAATAAGAGAATGGTCAAAGAAAGAGTAGGGCCGATCAGGGATAGCATAGGGAACTTGTGTGTGGAGCCTGAGGAGGTAGGGGAAGCCCTAAATGAGTTTTTTGCTTCTGTCTTTACGAAAGAAACGACCTGTGTAGTGAATGAAACCTTTGAAGAGCAGGTGTGCATGCTGGAACGGATAGAGATAGAGGAAGCTGATGTACTGAAAATTTTGTCAAACATTAAGATTGACAAGTCGCCAGGCCCGGATCAGATTTGTCCTCGGCTGCTTTGGGAAGCGAGAAATGCAATTGCTTCGCCACTTGCGAAGATCTTTGCATCCTCGCTCTCCACTGGAGTCGTACCTGAGGACTGGAGAGAGGCAAATGTAATTCCTCTCTTCAAGAAAGGAAATAGGGAAATCCCCGGCAATTATAGACCGGTAAGTCTCACGTCTGTCGTCTGCAAGGTGTTAGAAAGGATTCTGAGGGATAAGATTTATGACCATCTGGAAGAGCATGGCTTGATCAAATACAGTCAACACGGCTTTGTGAGGGGTAGGTCATGCCTTCCAAACCTTATCGAGTTTTTTGAGGATGTGACTAGTAAGGTTGATGAGGGTCAAGCTGTGGATGTGGTGTATATGGACTTCAGTAAGGCATTTGATAAGGTTCCCCATGGAAGGCTCATTCAGAAGGTCAGGAGGAATGGGATACAGGGGAACTTAGCTGCTTGGATACAGAATTGGCTGGCCAACAGAAGACAGCGAGTGGTAGTAGAAGGAAAATATTCTGCCTGGAAGTCAGTGGTGAGTGGGGTTCCACAGGGCTCTGTCCTTGGGCCTCTACTGTTTGTAATTTTTATTAATGACTTGGACGAGGGAATTGAAGGATGGGTCAGCAAGTTTGCAGACGACACAAAGGTCGGAGGTGTCGTTGACAGTGTAGAGGGCTGTTGTAGGCTGCAGCGGGACATTGACAGGATGCAGAGATGGGCTGAGAGGTGGCAGATGGAGTTCAACCTGGATAAATGCGAAGTGATGCATTTTGGAAGGTCGAATTTGAAAGCTGAGTACAGGATTAAGGATAGGATTCTTGGCAGCGTGGAGGAACAGAGGGATCTTGGTGTGCAGATACATAGATCCCTTAAAATGGCCACCCAAGTGGACAGGGTTGTTAAGAAAGCATATGGTGTTTTGGCTTTCATTAACAGGGGGATTGAGTTTAAGAGTCGTGAGATCTTGTTGCAGCTCTATAAAACTTTGGTTAGACCGCACTTGGAATACTGCGTCCAGTTCTGGGCGCCCTATTATAGGAAAGATGTGGATGCTTTGGAGAGGGTTCAGAGGAGGTTTACCAGGATGCTGCCTGGACTGGAGGGCTTATCTTATGAAGAGAGGTTGACTGAGCTCGGTCTCTTTTCATTGGAGAAAAGGAGGAGGAGAGGGGACCTAATTGAGGTATACAAGATAATGAGAGGCATAGATAGAGTCGATAGCCAGAGACTATTTCCCAGGGCAGAAATGGCTAGCACGAGGGGTCATAGTTTTAAGCTGGTTGGTGGAAAGTATAGAGGGGATGTCAGAGGCAGGTTCTTTACGCAGAGAGTTGTGAGAGCATGGAATGCGTTGCCGGCAGCAGTTGTGGAAGCAAGGTCATTGGGGTCATTTAAGAGACTGCTGGACATGCATATGGTCACAGAAATTTGAGGGTGCATCCATGAGGATCAATGGTCGGCACAACATTGTGGGCTGAAGGGCCTGTTCTGTGCTGTACTGTTCTATGTTCTATGTTCTAGCTCATTTCTTTTTCACGCTGTATGCTGCTTTCAAGAATGGTTGTCTTTTTGTCGAAATGTTTAGCTTTGACTCCATGGCTTCTTCCATTAGCTCACATTGAAACACATGTTTCTTCAGCCAAAAATGCACGTTTACTCGGTGTAACTTGACTAACCTTCCCCTGTGGTCGTTCCCCTGAAATCCTCTGCAGCAGCTCCCCTGAAAAACAACTATACCATTTTGGATACTGTTCCGGGGGATGACTTAGCAGGGGTATGCAGTAGGGTGCAGGTCTCTGGCACAGAGTCTGTCCCTCTTGCACAGAAGGGAAGCGGGGATAGGAAGAGAGTGATAGTCATTGGGGACTCAATAGTTAGAGGCACTGATAGAAGATTTGCCGGGAACGAAAGTGACTCACGATTGGTGTGTTGCCGACCAGGTGCCAGGGTCTGTGATGTCACGAATATCCTGGGTGGGAAATTGGCTAGTGCCATTCGGTTGGATTTAAACGAGCTCAGAAGGGGGATGGGAAGCTGAGGTGTAGTCCTAGTACACAGGAGGATGAGCATAGGGAGGACTTGGTCAGGACCTCACTGTCACAGAAGTGTGCTGGCAGACAGCAAGCTGGATTGAAGTGTGACGACTTTAATGCCGGGAGTATCCGGAATAATGTAGGTGAGCTTGCAGCTTGGATAGTTACCTGGGACTTCGATGTTGTGGCCATTTCGGAGGCATGGATAGAGCAGAGTCAGGAATGGATGTTGCAGGTTCTTGGGTTTAGATCTTTCATTAAGGTCTGGGAAGGTGGTAAAAGAGGGGGAGGTGTGGCTTTGTGGGTCAAGGACAGTATAACCGCGGCTGAAAGAACCTTTGAGGACTCGTCTACTGCGGTTGTATGGGCTGAGGTTGCCAAGGAAGGTTTGTCGACTGAGTCAGTGTGGGTGGAAGTTCGGAACAGCAAGGCAGCAGTCACTTCACTGGGGGTTTTCTACAGACCCCAAATAGCAGTTGGGAGATCGAAGAACTCATTGGCCGGCAGATTGTTGAAAAGTGCAAACATATCAGGGTTGTTGTTATGGGTGACTTCAACTTTCCCAATATAGATCGAAACCTCCTTAGTGCAGATGGTTTGGATGGAGCCGTTTTTGTCAGGTGTGTTCAGGAGGGTTTCCTGACTCAGTATGTGGACAGGCCGACGAGGCGGGAGGCCATTTTGGATTTGGTGCTTGGCGATGAGCCAGGACAGGTGTCAGATCTCGTGGTGGGAGAACACTTTGGCGACAGTGACCGCAAGAGCCTCCCATTTACCATAGCCATGGAAAGGGAAAGGAGCAGTTACCAGGGGAAGACATTGAACTGGGGAAAAGGAAACTATGATGCTATCAGACAGGAGTTGGGAAGTACAGATTGGGAGCAATTGTTCCACAGAAAGGGCACAGCAGACATGTGGAGCTGTTCAAGGAGCAGTTGTTGCGAGTGATGTATGAATTTGTTCCTCTGAGACAGGTAAGAAGGGGTAAGATTAAGGAGCCTTGGATGACGGGTGCAGAGGTGCTTCTTGTCGAAAAGAAAAAGGCAGCGTACGTAAGGTGGAGTAAGTGAGGGTCTAGCACAGCTTTAGAGTATTACAGGCCTGCTGGGAAGGAGCTCAAAAGATATTGCCTGTACAATTGTTACCTGTTACAACCTTTGCGTCCACGCTTGCTCATTCAATGGTGTCAAGATGCCAGCAGTGAGTGTACCTTCTCCATCCCCTAATGCCGTCAGCTCACACAAGACATAGTCCTTACTTAAAATCTTCTGATCAAACAAAGTTCATTGTTTTGGACATTTTAGTTACCTGTCATGAAACGAAAACTGATTCTGACTGGCGTGAACTGCAGTGCAAATGAATATAATCTGCGAAACGAGATTCCTTATGGGCTTGCATCCGCTAGAAATGATTGCTTTTCAAAGACGTTGCATACATACATTTATTTCTCCTATCACCTTAGATTATATTTTTGTTTGTGCGTGTTGTGTGGGCTTCCAGTCAGGCCCATAAACACAAGTTGATGCAGTCACTGTTATAACACGGTATTGAAGGAGAATTTGTGATCTTTGGAGTTTCATTCCAGTGTATGAAGGAGTGCATCATCAAACCACTCCAGATCTCTACTGGTGACTATATTGTTGCAAGTTTTCAAGTGTTACCGATGGTCACATAAAATATGGCCTTTTTGTTGTTGCGCTATTCATCTTAACTGCACCATATCTAGTATTTAGGCTTGGAAACAATTTCTATTTTTTTGATTTACTTATTCAAAATCATTTATGATTGTTGTCATGATATCTACGATATGTTATTTTGATTGGACATAGAGGATTGGATCTGTCTTACCCCAACTATTAATGGAAATAATGTATGCGCTTTTCAAACCCCTTCTGGGCAAGGTAGTTGCTCAGTGGTTAGAGCTGCTCATGCACTGGGGAGCCAATTGAGATTCCAGTCTTGGGTAACGATCTGTGTGGAATTGACATGTCCTCCCCGCGTCTGCGAGGGGCTTCTGCCAGGTGCTGCAGTTTCCTCCCATTTTTCAAAGATGTGCAGGTCCTTATATGTGATTTGTGAAGCATTTCTTAAATGTTTCAATCCTGCCAGCATCCAGTGCCTTGGACAAAATAACTGGAGATGAATAAAAGATACTGTGCCTTTTGACACCATTTCCTGCTGGATTTTCATCAATCCTGCTTTATATGGGTGACAACTTCCATGACCTTTTTTGATGCTATGTCTGAATTGACAGTCTAGTTCCAAATATTTGTTGTGTAGTATTACAAGGTCTCTGCTACAGCATACCCATGAATGCCCACTTCAAAAGATACTTCCATATCATAGAATCCCTACAGTGTGGAAACAAGCCCCTTTTGACCCAACAAGTCCACAGCCACCCTCCAAAGAGCATCTCACCCTGACTCATTCCCCGACCCTTTCCTCAGTAACCCTACATTTCCCATGACTAACACACCTAATCTACACATCCCGAAACACAATGGGCAAGTTTGGCATGGCCCATACAACTAGCCTGCACATCTTTGGACAGTGGGAGGAAACCAGAGCACCCAGCAGGAACCCATGCAGGCATGGGCAGAATGTACAAACTCTGCACAGAAAATCACGCAACGGTGGGATCGAACCTGGGTCCCTGGCGCTGTGAGTCAGCAGTGCTAACCACTGAGCCACCGTGCTGCCCTTGGAGTTAGACAGAGCTTGCTTGTTCTTGGGTGGCCTCAAACTGCCAACCTCCACTTAGTGGCAAAAGTGCTGCCCAACTGCACTCATCTTCACTGGTTTTTGCTTTGTATCATTGAATTCAATCCTTCAAACTCTATGATAAATATTTAAATTTCCATTGATATGTGAGCGTTGTTTTTAGTACACAGTATTGGTTTATTATGTTTCATTGGTACATAATGAATATTGTATGTATATGCAAATGGGCAAGTTGGTAATGATGCAGTCCACAGACCTGGAGGATAATAACACTGTCCTTCAATCGCCCACGATGCCCTCTGCAAATTGGTAGAAAACAAAAATTTCCAAAAAAATAATCTCTCCTCCCGTCAGTCGATCAAAATTAATTCAGGATTTTGTACAGGCCAATAACTGTAAGATTACACGGGCCTAAACAAAACTACTGGCTCATATTAGTTCAGGAAAGTGAAAGGGCAACAATAGAGGTAGTAGGAACTGCAGATGCTGGAGAATCTGAGATAAGAAGGTGTAAAGCTGGATGAACACAGCAGGTCAAGCAGTATCATCCAGCTCTACACCTTGTTATCTCAGATTCTCCAGCGCCAATTTTCTGAAGTAGGGTCTCGTCCCGAAACATCAGCTTTCTTGCTCCTCTGATGCTGCTTGGCCTGCTGTGTTCATCCAGCTCTTCACCTTGGGCAACAATAGAGTATGCTTTAAGTCACTAGATATGTTACGTGGGTTTGTCTTCCTTCGGGTGGAGTTAGTGGAACCGAAAAAGATGTCTCCCTCACAGCGTTTGAGACAAAAGAATTGCATTGTTCCTTGGCGGCCTTTCAACAGAAGAATATTCACAGATTTCACGAGTGGTAAGAATGTAACTTCTTTTACTTCTCTTTATCTCACTTTTTCCAAAATTGGAAAATAGATTTTAGAAATAACATCGAGCTGATGAAGTGTGAAAAGAAGAATAATTCCAAGCAGTGGTGGGAGTTGGTCAGTGAGGTGGGAGGAGTGGATAGGTGGGAGAGAAGGCGGACAGGTCATGGAGGCGGGGATGAGTGGAGGAACTAGTCTTGGGATGAGGCTGGCGGGTGGGGAGATTTTGAGGGTGGCAAAGTCCATATTGAGGCCATTGAGTTGGAAGCTCCCGAGGCGGAATATGAGGTGCTGCTCCTCTAGTTTCTGGGTGGTGTGATTGTGACACTGGAAGAGGCCCAGGATGGACATCTCGTCCAGGGAATGGGAGGGGGAGTTGAAGTGATGCAATGATTTGGATATGAAAATAGGTGTGGTTAGTAAGTTGCCCAATGATTGAAGGTGTAGTAGCCTGCCAAGGAGGTCACCTCAGAATGCAATGGGACATTGACAAGGGCCAATAAACTGAGGAGTGGCAGATGGAGTTGAAGTTAGACAAATGTGAGGTGCTACATTTTGGAAAGGCAAATCAGGGCAGCACGTATACACTGAAGGTTGTGGGGAGTGTTGCTTAATAAAGAGACGCTGGAGTGCAGTTTCGTAGTTCCATCAAAGTACAGCCACCGGTAGAAAGGATATTGAGGAGACATTTGGTGTGCTCGCCTTTATCGGTCAGTGCATTTAGAACAGGAGTTAGGAGATCACTTAGCAGCCAGAAAGGATGTTGGTTCGGCTGCTTTTGGAATACTGCAATCGCTTTTGGTCTCCTTGCGAGAGGAAGGATGTTGGCGCAACATTGAGGGCCGAAGGGCCTGTTCTGCGCTGGATTGTTGTATGTTGTAAACTTGAAAGGGTTCAGAGAAGATCTACAAGGATGTTACCAGCATCGGAGGTTGAAGGTATACCGTGGGCTTGAACAGGCAGCGATTACTTGGAACTTTGGAGTTCAGGGCTGACCATATAGAAGTTTGTACAATTACGAGGGACGTGGATAGAGCGAACAGCCAAGATCTTTTCCCCGGGTTGCTGGAATCCAAAACTGGAGAGAATAGGTTGAAAATGAGAGAGGGAAGATTTAAAATGGACCGGATTTTTTTCATAGCGGTGCATGTATGGAATGAGCTGCCAGAGGAAGTGGTGGAGGCTTGTACGTTTAAAAGGCATGTGGATGGGTATAATAATAGGATGGGTTGAGAGGAATATGGGCCAAATGCTGGCAAATGGGACTAAATTAATTTAGGATATCCGGTCAACATAGACAAATTGGGCCAAAGGATCTGTTTCCCTACTGTACATCTCTCTGACTCTAAGTGTCTTTTTTCTGAACCACGTGGCCCATAATTAGAAAAACTTGAATCAGGATTTGGGAATGTGACAATTCTAATTGGATCTGTTTGATGAAATTAACTCTGTAGGTAATGGTGGTTGAATTATGATTTATAAAATTTGAGTTTATTGCAGCATCTTATAGATTAGAGGAGACACAGGTAATCAAAATTGAAAATCAAAACTTGGTAAAATTTTGCATTGGAAATACATGACCAGCCATTGGAGGAGGTTCATGACCATTGCATTCAAGTGACAACAACAAATGCGATTCAGTGACTGAGATAAATGGGATGCAGTGACTGAGATAAATGGGATGCAGTGACTGAGATAAATGGGATGCAGTGACTGAGATAAATGGGATGCAGTGACTGAGATAAATGGGATGCAGTGACTGAGATAAATGGGATGCAGTGACTGAGATAAATGGGATGCAGTGACTGAGGTAAATGGGAGGCAGTGACTGAGTGAAATGGGATGCCGTGACTGAGATAAATGGGATGCAGTGGCAGAGGGTAATGGGATGCAGTGACAGATGGAAATTGAATGCAGTGAGAGAGTGAAATTGGATGCAATGACGGTGGGAAATGGGATGTAGTGACTGAGAGAAATGGGATACAGTGACTGAGATAAATGGGATACAGTGACTGAGATAAATGGGATGCAGTGACTGAGATAAATGGGATGCAGTGACTGAGGTAAATGGGATGCAGTGACTGAGTGAAATGGGATGCCGTGACTGAGATAAATGGGATGCAGTGGCTGAGGGTAATGGGATGCAGTGACAGATGGAAATTGAATGCAGTGAGAGAGTGAAATTGGATGCAATGACGGTGGGAAATGGGATGCAGTGACTGAGTGAAATGGGACGCAGTGACTTGGGACGCAGTGACTGAGGGAAATGGGATGCAGTGACTGAGGAAATGGGATGCAGTACCTGACGGAACTTGAATGCAGCATCAGATATGAAACGGGATGCAGTGACTGTGTGAAATGGGATGCAGTGACTGGGTGAAATGGGATGCAGTGACTGGGTGAAATGGGATGCAGTGACTGGGTGAAATAGGATGCAGTGAATGAGTGAAGCGAGATGCAGTGACTGAGTGAAATGTGATGCCGTGACTGCGTGAAGTGTGATGCAGTGACTGCGTGAAATGTGATGCAGTGACTGCGTGAAATGTGATGCAGTGACTGCCTGAAATGGGATGCAGTGTCTGCGTGAAATGGGATGCAGTGTCTGCGTGAAATGGGATGCAGTGTCTGCGTGAAATGGGATGCAGTGTCTGCGTGAAATGGGATGCAGTGTCTGCGTGAAATGGGACGCAGTGACTGCGAGAAATGGGACGCGGTGACTGCGTGAAATGGGATGCGTTGACTGATGGACAGGAGATGCCGTCACTGTGGGAAATGGCATGCAGTGACTGAGTGAAATGGGGAGCTGTGAATGAGTGAAATGGGAAGCTGTGAATGAGTGAAATGGGCTGCAGTGACTGAGTGACATGGGGTGCAGTGACTCTGTGAAATGGGATGCAGTGACTGAGGGAAAGGAGATGCAGTGACTGAGGGAAAGGAGATGCAGTGACTGAGGGGAATGGGATGCAGCGACTGAGTGAAATGGGATACAGTGACTGAGTGAACGGGGATGCAGTGACTTCGTGTCCTGGGATGCAGAGACTGAGTGAAATGGGATGCAGTGACTGTTAAATGGGCAGCAGGGACTGTGGGAAATGGGATGCACTGACTGAGGGGAATGGGATGCAGTGACTGAGGGGAATGGGATGCAGCGACTGAGTGAACTGGGATGCACTGACTGAGTGAACTGGGATGCACTGACTGAGGGAAATGGGATGCAGTGACTGAGGGTAATGTGATGCAGTGACTGAGGGGAATGGGATGCAGTGTCTGAGTGAACTGGAATGCAGTGACTGATTGAACTGGGGTGCAGTGACTAAATTAAATGGGATGCAGTCACTGTGGGAAATGGCATGCTGTGACTGAGGTTAATGGGATGCAGTGACTGAGGGGAATGTGATGCAGTGACTGAGGGGAATGTGATGCAGTGACTGAGGGAAATGGGATGCAGTGTCTGAGTTAAATGGAATGCAGTGACTGATGGAAATGGGATGCAGTGACTGACTGAAATGGGATGCAGTGACTGAGGGAATTGGGATGCAGTGACTGAGGGAATTGGGGTGCAGTCACTGAGGGAATTGGGGTGCAGTGACTGAGGGAATTGGGGTGCAGTGACTGAGGGAATTGGGGTGCAGTGACTGAGGGAATTGGGGTGCAGTGACTGAGGGAATTGGGGTGCAGTGACTGAGGGAATTGGGGTGCAGTGACTGAGGGAAATGGGATGCAGTTACTGAGGGAAATGGGATGCAGTGAGTGATGGAAATGGGAGGCAGTGATTGAATGAAATGGGTGCAAGTGACCGTGGAGATGGGATGCAGTGACTTGGGGAAAGGAGATGCAGTGACTGTGGAAACGGGATGCTTTGACTGAGGGTTACGGGTTGAGGCGGCTAAGTGAAATGGGACGCCGTGTCTCTGTGAAATGTGATGCGGAGACTGTGGGGAAATGGATGCGGTGACTGAATGAAATGGGATGCAGTGACTGAGTGAAATGTGATGCGTTGACTGATGGGAAGGAGATGCCGTCACTGTGGAAAATGGCATGCAGTGACTGAGTGAAATGGGCTGCAGTGACTGAGTGAAATGGGCTGCAGTGACTGAGTGAAATGGGCTGCAGTGACTGAGTGAAATGGGCTGCAGTGACTGAGTGAAATGGGGTGCAGTGACTGACGGACAGAAGATGCAGTGAATGATGGAAATGGGATGCCATGACTGATGGAAATGGGATGCCGTGACTGATGGAAGTGGGATGCCGTGACTGATGGAAATGGGATGCCGTGACTGAGTGAAATGGGATGCAGTGACTGAGTGAAATGGGATGCAGTGACTGAAGGAATGGGATGCAGTGACTGCGTGAAATGGGATGCCGTGACTGCGTGAAATGGGATGCCGTGACTGCGTGAAATGGGATGCAGTGACTGACGGAAATGGGATGCAGTGACTGTGGGAAATGGGATGCAGTGACTGTGGGAAATGGGATGCAGTCACTGTGAGAAACGAGATGAAGTGACTGTGTGAAATGTGATGCAGTGACTGAGTGAAATAGGATGCAGTGACTGAGTGAAATAGGATGCAGTGACTGAGTGAAATGGGATGCAGTGACAGAGTGAAATGGGATGCAGTGACAGAGTGAAATGGGATGCAGTGACAGAGTGAAATGGGATGCAGTGACAGAGTGAAATGGGATGCAGTGACAGAGTGAAATGGGATGCAGTGACTGAGTGAAATGGGATGCAGTGACTGAGTGAAATGGGATGCAGTGACTGAGTGAAATGGGATGCAGTGACTGAGTGAAATGGGATGCAGTGACTGAGTGAAATGGGATGCAGTGACTGAGTGAAATGGGATGCAGTGACTGAGTGAAATGGGATGCAGTGACTGAGTGAAATGGGATGCAGTGACTGAGTGAAATGGGATGCAGTGACTGTGGGAAATGGGATGCAGTGAATGAGTGAAGTGAGTTCCAGTGACTGATGGAAATTGAATGCAGTGTCTGATGCAAATGGGATGCAGTGACTGAGTGAAATGGGATGCAGTGACTGAGTGAAATGGGCTGCAGTGACTGAGTGAAATGGGGTGCAGTGACTGACGGAAAGAAGATGCAGTGAATGGTGGAAATGGGATGCCGTGACTGATGGAAGTGGGATGCCGTGACTGATGGAAATGGGATGCCGTGACTGAGTGAAATGGGATGCAGTGACTGAGTGAAATGGGATGCAGTGACTGAAGGAATGGGATGCAGTGACTGAAGGAATGGGATGCAGTGACTGCGTGAAATGGGATGCCGTGACTGCGTGAAATGGGATGCAGTGACTGAGTGAAATAGGATGCAGTGACTGAGTGAAATGGGATGCAGTGACTGAGTGAAATGGGATGCAGTGACTGAGTGAAATGGGATGCAGTGACTGAGTGAAATGGGATGCACTGACTGAGTGAAATGGGATGCAGTGACTGAGTGAAATGGGATGCAGTGACTGAGAGAAATGGGATGCAGTGACTGAGAGAAATGGGATGCAGTGACTGAGTGAAATGGGATGCAGTGACTGTGGGAAATGGGATGCAGTGAATGAGTGAAGTGAGTTCCAGTGACTGATGGAAATTGAATGCAGTGTCTGATGCAAATGGGATGCAGTGACTGAGTGAAATGGGATGCAGTGACTGAGTGAAATGAGCTGCAATGACTGTGTGAAGTGGGATGCAGTGACTGTGGGAAATGGGATGCAGTGAATGAGTGAAGTGAGATGCAGTGACTGATGGAGATTGAATGCAGTGCCTGAGGGAAATGAGATGCAGTTACTGAGGGAAATAGGATCCAGTCCATTTTGGAAATGGGATGCAGTGAGTGATGGAAATGGGAGGCAGTGATTGAATTAAATGGGTGCAAGTGACCGTGGAGATGGCATGCAGTGACTTGGGGAAAGGAGATGCAGTGACTGTGGAAACGAGATGCTGTGACTGAGGGTAACAGGTTGAGGCGGCGAAGTGAAATGGGACGCCGTGTCTCTGTGAAATGTGATGCGGAGACTGTGGGGAAATGGATGCAGTGACTGAATGAAATGGGATGCAGTGACTGAGTGAACTGGGATGCAGTGACTGATGGAAAGGAGATGCCATCACTGTGGGAAATGGCATGCAGTGACTGAGTGAAATGGGGAGCTGTGAATGAGTGAAATGGGGAGCTGTGAATGAGTGAAATGGGGAGCTGTGAATGAGTGAAATGGGAAGCTGTGAATGAGTGAAATGGGCTGCAATGACTGCTAAATGGGCTGCAGGGTCTGTTGGAAATGGGATGCAGTGACTGAGGGGAATGGGATGCAGTGACTGAGGGGAATGGGATGCAGCGACTGAGTGAACTGGGATGCAGTGATGAGTGAAATGGGATGCAGTGACTGATGGGAATGGGATGCAGTGACTGAGGGTAATGGGATGCAGTGACTGAGGGTAATGGGATGCAGTGACTGAGGGTAATGGGATGCAGTGACTGAGGGGAATGGGATGCAGTGACTGAGGGGAATGGGATGCAGTGACTGAGGGGAATGGGATGCAGTGACTGAGGGGAATGGGATGCAGTGACTGAGTGAACTGGAATGCAGTGACTGACTGAAATGGGATGCACTGACTGACTGAAATGGGATGCACTGACTGAGTGAAATGGGGTCCACTGACTGAGTGAAATGGGGTCCACTGACTGAGTGAAATGGGGTCCACTGACTGAGTGAAATGGGGTCCACTGACTGAGGGAAATGGGATCCACTGACTGAGGGAAATGGGATCCACTGACTGAGGGAAATGGGATGCAGTGACTGAGGGAAATGGGATGCAGTGACTGAGGGAAATGGGATGCAGTGACTGAGGGAAATGGGATGCAGTGAGAGAGTGAAATTGGATGCAATGACTGTGGAAATGGGATGTTGTGACTGAGAGAAATGGGATGCAGTGACTGAGTGAAATGGGATCCCGTGACTGTGTGGCATTGGGTGTGGTGATTGATTGAAATACATTCACTGTCTCAGTTGAATAGGATTCACTGTCTCTGTTAAATGGGATGCAGTGACTGAGTGAAATGGGATGCAGTGACTGAGTGAAATGGGATGCAGTGACTGAGGGAAATGGGATGCCGTGACTGAGGGAAATGGGATGCAGTGACAGATGGAAATTAAATGCAGTGAGAGAGTGAAATTGGATACAATGACTGTTGGAAATGGGATGTAGTGTCTGAGAGAAATGGGATGCAGTGACTGAGGGAAATGGGATGCAGTGACTGAGGGAAATGGGATGCAGTGACTGAGGGAAATGGGATGCAGTGACTGAGGGAAATGGGATGCAGTGACTGAGGGAAATGGGATGCAGTGACTGAGTGAAATGGGACGCAGTGATTGAGGGAAATGGGATGCAGTACCCGACGGAACTTGAATGCAGCATCAGATGAGAAACGGGATGCCGTGACTCTGTGAAATGGGATGCAACGACTGCGTGAAATGGGATGCAGTGAATGAGTGAAGTGAGATGCAGTGACTGATGGAAAGGAGATGCAGTGACTGATGGAAAGGAGATGCCGTGACTGAGTGAAATGTGATGCCGTGACTGAGTGAAATGTGATGCCGTGACTGTGTGAAATGTGATGCCGTGACTGTGTGAAATGTGATGCAGTGACTGCGTGAAATGTGATGCAGTGACTGCGTGAAATGGGAGGCAGTGACTGAGGGAAATGGGACACCGTGACTGAGTGAAATGGGACACAGTGACTGAGTGAAATGGGATGCAGTGACTGATGGAAATGGGATGCAGTGACTGATGGAAATGGGATGCAGTGACTGATGGAAATGGGATGCAGTGACTGATGGAAATGGGATGCTGTGACTGATGGAAATGGGATGCCGTGACTGATGGAAATGGGATGCCGTGACTGATGGAAATGGGATGCAGTGACTAAGTGAAATGGGATGCAGTGACTGAGTGAAATGGGATGCAGTGACAGATGGAAATTGAATGCAGTGAGAGAGTGAAATTGGATGCAATGACTGTGGGAAATGGGATGTAGTGACTGAGAGAAATGGGATGCTGTGACTGAGTGAAATTGGATGCCGTGACTGTGTGGAATTGGGTGTGGTGATTGATGGAAATACATTCACTGCCTCAGTTGAATAGGATTCACTGTCTCCGTTAAATGGGATGCAGTG
This sequence comes from Stegostoma tigrinum, assembly GCF_030684315.1. NCBI lineage: Eukaryota > Metazoa > Chordata > Chondrichthyes > Orectolobiformes > Stegostomatidae > Stegostoma > Stegostoma tigrinum. Next base: position 160,685 of record NW_026728159.1, on the reverse strand, counting down.
ACTGAGTGAAATGGGTTGCAGTGACTGAGGGAAATGAGATGCCGTGACTGAGTGAAATAGGATGCCCTGACTGAGTGAAATAGGATGCCCTGACTGAGTGAAATGCGATGCAGTGACTGACGGAAATTGAATGCACTGACGGATGGAAATTGAATGCAGTGAGAGAGTGAAATTGGCTGCAATGACTGTGGGAAATGGGTTGTAGTGACTGAGAGAAATGGAATGCAGTGTCTGAGTGAAATGGGATACAGTGACTGAGGGAAATGGGATGCAGTGACTGAGTGAAATGGGATGCAGTGACTTAGTGAAATGGGACGCAGTGACTGAGGGAAATGGGTTGAGGTGACAGATGGAAATTGAATGCAGTGAGAGAGTGAAATTGGATGCAATGACTGTGGGAAATGGGATGCAGTGACTGAGGGAAATGGGATGCAGTGACTGCCTGAAATAGGATGCAGTGAATGAGTGAAGTGAGATGCAGTGATGGAGTGAAATGTGATGCAGTGATGGAGTGAAATGTGATGCAGTGACTGCGTGAAATGTGATGCAGTGACTGCGTGAAATGTGATGCAGTGACTGCTGGAAATGGGATGCAGTGACTGAGTGAAATAGGATGCCCTGACTGAGTGAAATAGGATGCCCTGACTGAGTGAAACGGGATGCAGTAACAGAGTGGAATGCATTGCAGTGACTGATGGAAATTGAATGCAGTGACGGAGTGAAATGGGATGCAGTGACGGAGTGAAATGGGATGCAGTGACTGTGGGAAATGTGATGCTGTGACTGTGTGAAATGGGATGCAGTGACTGTGGGAAATGGGATGCAGTGAATGAGTGAAGTGAGATGCAGTGACTGATGGAAATTGAATGCAGTGTCTGATGCAAATGGGATGCAGTGACTGAGTGAAATGGGATGCAGTGACTGAGTGAAATGGGATGCAGTGACTGAGTGAAATGGGCTGCAGTGACTGAGTGAAATGGGGTGCAGTGACTGACGGAAAGAAGATGCAGTGAATGGTGGAAATGGGATGCCATGACTGATGGAAATGGGATGCCGTGACTGATGGAAGTGGGATGCCGTGACTGATGGAAATGGGATGCCGTGACTGAGTGAAATGGGATGCAGTGACTGAGTGAAATGGGATGCAGTGACTGAGTGAAATGGGATGCAGTGACTGAGTGAAATGGGATGCAGTGACTGCGTGAAATGGGATGCCGTGACTGCGTGAAATGGGATGCAGTGACTGACGGAAATGGGATGCAGTGACTGTGGGAAATGGGATGCAGTCACTGTGAGAAACGAGATGAAGTGACTGTGTGAAATGTGATGCTGTGACTGTGTGAAATGGGATGCAGTGACTGAGTGAAATAGGATGCAGTGACTGAGTGAAATGGGATGCAGTGACTGAGTGAAATGGGATGCAGTGACTGAGAGAAATGGGATGCAGTGACTGAGTGAAATGGGATGCAGTGACTGTGGGAAATGGGATGCAGTGAATGAGTGAAGTGAGTTCCAGTGACTGATGGAAATTGAATGCAGTGTCTGATGCAAATGGGATGCAGTGACTGAGTGAAATGGGATGCAGTGACTGAGTGAAATGAGCTGCAATGACTGTGTGAAGTGGGATGCAGTGACTGTGGGAAATGGGATGCAGTGAATGAGTGAAGTGAGATGCAGTGACTGATGGAGATTGAATGCAGTGCCTGAGGGAAATGAGATGCAGTTACTGAGGGAAATAGGATCCAGTCCATTTTGGAAATGGGATGCAGTGAGTGATGGAAATGGGAGGCAGTGATTGAATTAAATGGGTGCAAGTGACCGTGGAGATGGCATGCAGTGACTTGGGGAAAGGAGATGCAGTGACTGTGGAAACGAGATGCTGTGACTGAGGGTAACAGGTTGAGGCGGCGAAGTGAAATGGGACGCCGTGTCTCTGTGAAATGTGATGCGGAGACTGTGGGGAAATGGATGCAGTGACTGAATGAAATGGGATGCAGTGACTGAGTGAACTGGGATGCAGTGACTGATGGAAAGGAGATGCCATCACTGTGGGAAATGGCATGCAGTGACTGAGTGAAATGGGGAGCTGTGAATGAGTGAAATGGGAAGCTGTGAATGAGTGAAATGGGCTGCAATGACTGAGTGAAATGGGGTGCAGTGACTGATGGAAATGGGATGCAGTGACTGAGGGAAAGGAGATGCAGTGACTGAGGGGAATGGGATGCAGCGACTGAGTGAACTGGGACGCACTGACTGTGTGAAATGGGATGCAGTGACTGAGTGAACTGGGATTCAGTGACTGAGTGAACTGGGATTCAGTGACTGAGTGAACTGGGATTCAGTGACTGAGTGAACTGGGATTCAGTGACTGAGTGAACTGGGATGCAGTGACTGAGTGAACTGGGATGCAGTGACTGAGTGAACTGGGATGCAGTGACTGAGTGTCCTGGGATGCAGTGACTGAGTGAAATGGGATGCAGTGACTGCTAAATGGGCTGCAGGGTCTGTTGGAAATGGGATGCAGTGACTGAGGGGAATGGGATGCAGTGACTGAGGGGAATGGGATGCAGCGACTGAGTGAACTGGGATGCAGTGATGAGTGAAATGGGATGCAGTGACTGATGGGAATGGGATGCAGTGACTGAGGGTAATGGGATGCAGTGACTGAGGGTAATGGGATGCAGTGACTGAGGGTAATGGGATGCAGTGACTGAGGGTAATGGGATGCAGTGACTGAGGGTAATGGGATGCAGTGACTGAGGGGAATGGGATGCAGTGACTGAGGGGAATGGGATGCAGTGACTGAGTGAACTGGAATGCAGTGACTGACTGAAATGGGATGCACTGACTGACTGAAATGGGATGCACTGACTGAGTGAAATGGGGTCCACTGACTGAGGGAAATGGGATCCACTGACTGAGGGAAATGGGATCCACTGACTGAGGGAAATGGGATCCACTGACTGAGGGAAATGGGATGCAGTGACTGAGGGAAATGGGATGCAGTGACTGAGGGAAATGGGATGCAGTGAGAGAGTGAAATTGGATGCAATGACTGTGGAAATGGGATGTTGTGACTGAGAGAAATGGGATGCAGTGACCGAGTGAAATGGGATCCCGTGACTGTGTGGCATTGGGTGTGGTGATTGATTGAAATACATTCACTGTCTCAGTTGAATAGGATTCACTGTCTCTGTTAAATGGGATGCAGTGACTGAGTGAAATGGGATGCAGTGACTGAGGGAAATGGGATGCAGTGACTGAGGGAAATGGGATGCAGTGACTGAGGGAAATGGGATGCAGTGACTGAGGGAAATGGGATGCAGTGACTGAGTGAAATGGGATGCAGTGACTGAGTGAAATGGGACGCAGTGATTGAGGGAAATGGGATGCAGTACCCGACGGAACTTGAATGCAGCATCAGATGAGAAACGGGATGCCGTGACTCTGTGAAATGGGATGCAACGACTGCGTGAAATGGGATGCAGTGAATGAGTGAAGTGAGATGCAGTGACTGATGGAAAGGAGATGCCGTGACTGATGGAAAGGAGATGCCGTGACTGAGTGAAATGTGATGCCGTGACTGAGTGAAATGTGATGCCGTGACTGTGTGAAATGTGATGCCGTGACTGTGTGAAATGTGATGCAGTGACTGCGTGAAATGTGATGCAGTGACTGCGTGAAATGAGATGCAGTGACTGCATGAAATGGGATGCAGTGTCTGCGTGAAATGGGATGCAGTGTCTGCGTGAAATGGGAGGCAGTGACTGAGGGAAATGGGACACCGTGACTGAGTGAAATGGGACACAGTGACTGAGTGAAATGGGATGCAGTGACTGAGGGAAAGGACATGCAGTGACTGATGGAAATGGGATGCAGTGACTGATGGAAATGGGATGCAGTGACTGATGGAAATGGGATGCCGTGACTGATGGAAATGGGATGCCGTGACTGATGGAAATGGGATGCCGTGACTGATGGAAATGGGATGCCGTGACTGATGGAAATGGGATGCCGTGACTGATGGAAATGGGATGCCGTGACTGATGGAAATGGGATGCCGTGACTGATGGAAATGGGATGCCGTGACTGATGGAAATGGGATGCCGTGACTGATGGAAATGGGATGCCGTGACTGATGGAAATGGGATGCAGTGACTGAGTGAAATGGGATGCAGTGACTGAGTGAAATGGGATGCAGTGACAGATGGAAATTGAATGCAGTGAGAGAGTGAAATTGGATGCAATGACTGTGGGAAATGGGATGTAGTGACTGAGAGAAATGGGATGCTGTGACTGAGTGAAATTGGATGCCGTGACTGTGTGGAATTGGGTGTGGTGATTGATGGAAATACATTCACTGCCTCAGTTGAATAGGATTCACTGTCTCCGTTAAATGGGTTGCAGTGACTGAGTGAAATGGGTTGCAGTGACTGAGGGAAATGGGATGCAGTGACTGAGGGAAATGGGATGCAGTGACTGAGGGAAATGGGATGCAGTGACTGAGGGAAATGAGATGCCGTGACTGAGTGAAATAGGATGCCCTGACTGAGTGAAATAGGATGCCCTGACTGAGTGAAATGCGATGCAGTGACTGACGGAAATTGAATGCACTGACGGATGGAAATTGAATGCAGTGAGAGAGTGAAATTGGCTGCAATGACTGTGGGAAATGGGTTGTAGTGACTGAGAGAAATGGAATGCAGTGTCTGAGTGAAATGGGATACAGTGACTGAGGGAAATTGGATGCAGTGACTGAGTGAAATGGGATGCAGTGACTTAGTGAAATGGGACGCAGTGACTGAGGGAAATGGGTTGAGGTGACAGATGGAAATTGAATGCAGTGAGAGAGTGAAATTGGATGCAATGACTGTGGGAAATGGGATGCAGTGACTGAGGGAAATGGGATGCAGTGACTGCCTGAAATAGGATGCAGTGAATGAGTGAAGTGAGATGCAGTGATGGAGTGAAATGTGATGCAGTGATGGAGTGAAATGTGATGCAGTGATGGAGTGAAATGTGATGCAGTGACTGCGTGAAATGTGATGCAGTGACTGCATGAAATGGGATGGAGTGACTGCTGGAAATGGGATGCCCTGACTGAGTGAAATAGGATGCCCTGACTGAGTGAAATAGGATGCCCTGACTGAGTGAAACGGGATGCAGTAACAGAGTGGAATGCATTGCAGTGACTGATGGAAATTGAATGCAGTGACGGAGTGAAATGGGATGCAGTGACGGAGTGAAATGGGATGCAGTGACTGCGTGAAATGGGATGCAGTGACTGTGGGAAATGTGATGCTGTGACTGTGTGAAATGGGATGCAGTGACTGTGGGAAATGGGATGCAGTGAATGAGTGAAGTGAGATGCAGTGACTGATGGAAATTGAATGCAGTGTGTGATGCAAATGGGATGCAGTGGCTGAGTGAAATGGGATGCAGTGTCTGAGTGAAATGGGATGCAGTGACTTAGTGAAATGGGACGCAGTGACTGAGGGAAATGGGATGAGGTGACAGATGGAAATTGAATGCAGTGAGAGAGTGAAATTGGATGCAATGACTGTGGGAAATGGGATGTAGTGACTGAGTGAAATGGGACGCAGTGACTGAGGGAAATGGGATGAGGTGACAGATGGAAATTGAATGCAGTGAGAGAGTGAAATTGGATGCAATGACTGCGTGAAATGGGATGCAGTAACAGAGTGGAATGCATTGCAGTGACTGATGGAAATTGAATGCAGTGACTGCGTGAAATGGGATGCAGTGACTGCGTGAAATGGGATGCAGTGACTGCGTGAAATGGGATGCAGTGACTGCGTGAAATGGGATGCAGTGACTGCGTGAAATGGGATGCAGTGACTGCGTGAAATGTGATGCCGTGACTGCATGAAATGTGATGCCGTGACTGCATGAAATGTGATGCCGTGACTGTGTGAAATGTGATGCCGTGACTGTGTGAAATGTGATGCCGTGACTGTGTGAAATGTGATGCCGTGACTGTGTGAAATGTGATGCCGTGACTGTGTGAAATGTGATGCCGTGACTGTGTGAAATGTGATGCCGTGACTGTGTGAAATGGGATGCCGTGACTGTGTGAAATGGGATGCAGTGACTGTGGGAAATGGGATGCAGTGACTGTGGGAAATGGGATGCAGTGAATGAGTGAAGTGAGATGCAGTGACTGATGGAAATTGAATGCAGTGTGTGATGCAAATGGGATGCAGTGACTGAGTGAAATGGGATGCAGTGACTGAGTGAAATGAGCTGCAATGACTGTGTGAAGTGGGATGCAGTGTCTGAAGGAAATGGGATGCAGAGACTGAGGAAAATGGGATGCAGTGACTGTTAAATGGGCTGCAGGGACTGTGGGAAATGGGATGCAGTGACTGAGGCGAATGGGATGCAGTGACTGAGGGGAATGGGATGCAGTGACTGATGGAAATGGGAGGCAGTGACTGAGTGAAATGGGATGCAGTGACTGACGGGAATGGGATGCAGTGACTGAGGGAAAAGGGATGCACTGACTGCTGGAAATGGGATGCAGTGACTGAGGGTATTGGGATACAGTGACTGAGGTTAATGGGATGCAGTGACCGAGGGTAATGGGATGCAGTGACTGAGGTTCATGGGATGCAGTGACTGAGTGGACTGGGATGCAGTGACTGATTGAACTGGGATGCAGTGACGAAAGGAAATGGGATGCAGTCACTGTGGGAAATGGCATGCTGTGAATGAGCGTAATGGGATGCAGTGACTGATGGAAATGGGATGTAGTGACTGAGTGAAATGGGATGCAGTGACTGACAGAAATGGGATGCAGTGACTGAGGGACATGGGAGGCAGTGACTGATGGAAATGGGAGGCAGTGACTGAGTGAAATGGGATGCAGTGACTGACGGGAATGGGATGCAGTGACTGAGGGAAAAGGGATGCACTGACTGCTGGAAATGGGATGCAGTGACTGAGGGTATTGGGATACAGTGACTGAGGTTAATGGGATGCAGTGACCGAGGGTAATGGGATGCAGTGACCGAGGGTAATGGGATGCAGTGACTGAGGTTCATGGGATGCAGTGACTGAGTGGACTGGGATGCAGTGACTGATTGAACTGGGATGCAGTGACGAAAGGAAATGGGATGCAGTCACTGTGGGAAATGGCATGCTGTGAATGAGCGTAATGGGATGCAGTGACTGATGGAAATGGGATGTAGTGACTGAGTGAAATGGGATGCAGTGACTGACAGAAATGGGATGCAGTGACTGAGTGAAATGGGATGCAGTGACTGAGTGAAATGAGCTGCAATGACTGTGGGAAATGGGATGCAGTGAATGAGTGAAGTGTGGTGCAGTGACTGATGGAGATTGAATGCAGTGTCTGATGCAAATGGGATGCAGTGACTGAGGGAAATGGGATGCAGTGACTGAGGGAAATGGGATGCAGTGACTGAGGGAAATGGGATGCAGTGACTGAGGGAAATGGGATGTAGTGACTGAGGGAAATGGGATGTAGTGACTGAGGGAAAGGAGATGCAGTGACTCAGGGGAATGGGACGCAGTGACTGAGTGAACTGGGACGCAGTGACTGAGTGAACTGGGATGCAGTGACTGAGTGAACGGGGATGCAGTGACCGTTAAATGGGCTGCAGGGACTGTTGGAAATGGGATGCACTGACTGTGGGGAATGGGATGCAGTGACTGAGTGAACTGGGATGCAGCGACTGAGTGAACTTGGATGCAGTGAATGATTGATCTGGGATGCAGTGCCTAAATGAAATGGGATGCAGTCACTGTGGGAAATGGCATGCTGTGACTGAGGTTAATGTGATGCAGTGACTGAGGGGAATGTGATGCGGTGACTGACGGAAATGGGATGCAGTGACTGAGTGAACTGGAATGCAGTGAATGATTGAACTGGGATGCAGTGCCTAAATGAAATGGGATGCAGTCACTGTGGGAAATGGCATGCTGTGACTGTGGTTAATGCGATGCAGTGACTGAGGGGAATGTGATGCAGTGACTGAGGGAAATGGGATGCAGTGTCTGAGTGAAATGGGATGCATTGACTGAGTGAAATGGGATGCAGTGACTGATGGAAATGGGATGCAGTGACTGATGGAAATCGGATGCAGTGACTGAGTGAAATGGGATGCAGTGTCTGAGTGAAATGGGATGCAGTGTCTGAGTGAAATGGGATGCAGTGTCTGAGTGAAATGGGATGCAGTGACTGAGGGAAATGGGATGCAGTGACTGAGTGAAATGGGATGCAGTGTCTGAGTGAAGTGGGATACCATGACTGAGTGAAACGGGATGCAGTAACAGAGTGGAATGCATTGCAGTGACTGATGGAAATTGAATGCAGTGACGGAGTGAAATGGGATGCAGTGACTGCGTGAAATGGGATGCAGTGACTGCGTGAAATGGGATGCAGTGACTGCGTGAAATGGGATGCAGTGACTGTGTGAAATGTGATGCCGTGACTGTGTGAAATGTGATGCCATGACTGTGTGAAATGTGATGCCGTGACTGTGTGAAATGGGATGCACTGACTGTGTGAAATGGGATGCAGTGACTGTGGGAAATAGGATGCAGTGACTGTGGGAAATGGGATGCAGTGAATGAGTGAGATGGGATGCAGTGACTGAGTGAAATGAGCTGCAATGACTGTGTGAAGTGGGATGCAGTGTCTGAAGGAAATCGGATGCAGAGACTGAGGGAAATGGGATGCAGTGACTGTTAAATGGGCTGCAGGGACTGTGGGAAATGGGATGCAGTGACTGAGGGGAATGGGATGCAGTGACTGATGGAAATGGGATGCAGTGACTGAGTGAAATGGGATGCAGTGACTGACGGGAATGGGATGCAGTGACTGAGGGAAAAGGGATGCACTGACTGCTGGAAATGGGATGCAGTGACTGAGGGTAATGGGATGCAGTGACTGAGGTTAATGGGATGCAGTATGACTGACGGGAATGGGATGCAGTGACTGAGGGAAAAGGGATGCACTGACTGCTGGAAAAGGGATGCACTGACTGCTGGAAAAGGGATGCACTGACTGCTGGAAAAGGGATGCAGTGACTGAGGGTAATGGGATGCAGTGACTGAGGGTAATGGGATGCAGTGACTGAGGTTAATGGGATGCAGTGACTGAGGTTAATGGGATGCAGTCACTGAGGTTCATGGGATGCAGTGACTGAGTGGACTGGGATGCAGTGACTGATTGAACTGGGATGCAGTGACTAAAGGAAATGGGATGCAGTCACTGTGGGAAATGGCATGCTGTGAATGAGCGTAATGGGATGCAGTGACTGATGGAAATGGGATGCAGTGACTGAGGGAAATGGGATGCAGTGACTGAGGGAAATGGGATGCAGTGACTGAGGGAAATGGGATGCAGTGACTGAGTGAAATAGGATGCAGTGACTGAGTGAAATGGGATGCAGTGACTGAGGGAAATGGGATGCAGTGACTGAGGGAAATGGGATGCAGTGACTGAGGGAAATGGGATGCAGTGACTGAGGGAAATGGGATGCAGTGACTGAGGGAAATGGGATGTAGTGACTGAGGGAAATGGGATGCAGTGACTCAGGGGAATGGGACGCAGCGACTGAGTGAACTGGGACGCAGTGACTGAGTGTCCTGGGATGCAGTGACTGAGTGAAATGGGATGCAGTGACCGTTAAATGGGCTGCAGGGACTGTTGGAAATGGGATGCACTGACTGTGGGGAATGGGATGCAGCGACTGAGGGGAATGGGATGCAGCGACTGAGTGAACTGGGATGCAGCGACTGAGTGAACTGGGATGCAGTGCCTAAATGAAATGGGATGCAGTCACTGTGGGAAATGGCATGCTGTGACTGAGGTTAATGCGATGCAGTGACTGAGGGGAATGGGATGCATTGACTGAGTGAAATGGGATGCATTGACTGAGTGAAATGGGATGCAGTGACTGAAGGAAATGGGATGCCATGACTGATGGAAATGGGATGCCGTGACTGATGGAGATGGGATGCAGTGACTGAGTGAAATGGGATGCAGTGACCTTGTGGCATTGGGTGTGGTGATTGATGGAAATACATTCACTGTCTCAGTTGAATAGGATTCACTGTCTCCGTTAAATGGGATGCAGTGACTGAGTGAAATGAGATGCCGTGACTGAGGGAAATAGGATGGAGTGAATGAGTGAAGTGAGATGCAGTGAATGAGTCAAGTGAGATGCAGTGACTGATGGAAATTGAATGCAGTGTGTGATGCAAATGGGATGCAGTGACTGAGTGACATGGGATGCAGTGACTGAGTGACATGGGATGCAGTGACTGAGTGACATGGGATGCAGTGACTGAGTGACATGGGATGCAGTGACTGAGTGACATGGGATGCAGTGACTGAGTGACATGGGATGCAGTGACTGAGTGACATGGGATGCAGTGACTGAGTGAAATGGGATGCAGTGACTGAGTGAAATGAGCTGCAATGACTGTGTTAAGTGGGATGCATTGACTGAGGGAAATGGGATGCAGTGAATGAGTGAAGTGAGATGCAGTGACGGATGGAGATTGAATGCAGTGTCTGATGCAAATGGGATGCAGTGACTGAGTGACATGGGATGCACTGACTGAGGGAAATGGGATGCAGTGACTGAGGGAAATGGGATGCAGTGACTGAGGGAAATGGGATGCAGTTACTGAGGGAAATAGGATGCAGTGACTTTTGGAAATGGGATGCAGTGAGTGATGGAAGTGGGAGGCAGTGATTGAATGAAATGGGTGCAAGTGACCGTGGAGATGGGATGCAGTGACTTGGGGAAAGGAGATGCAGTGACTGTGGAAACGGGATGCTGTGACTGAGGGTAACGGGTTGAGGCGGCTAAGTGAAATGGGACGCAGTGTCTCTGTGAAATGTGATGCGGAGACTGTGGGGAAATGGATGCAGTGACTGAATGAAATGGGATGCAGTGACTGAGTGAAATGTGATGCGTTGACTGATGGAAAGGAGATGCCGTCACTGTGGGAAATGGCATGCAGTGACTGAGTGAAATGGGAAGCTGTGACTGATGGAAATGGGATGACGTGACTGAATGAAATGAGATGCAGTGACTGAATGAAATGAGATGCAGTGACTGAATGAAATGAGATGCAGTGACTGAGGGAAATGAGATGCACTGATGTAGGGAAATTGGATGCACTCGGTGAGTGAAATGTGATGCACTCACTGAGTGAAATGGGATGCACTGGCTGAGAGAAATGGGATGCAGTGACTGAGGGAAATGGGATGCAGTCACTGAAGGAAATGGGATGCAGTGACTGAGGGAAATGGGATGCAGTGACTGAGTGAAATGGGAAGCTGTGAATGAGTGAAATGGGAAGCTGTGAATGAGTGCAAGGGGATTTTGTGACTGAGTTGAAGGAGATGCTGTGACTGAGGGAAATGGGATGCACTGTCTCAGTTCAATGAGATTCACTGTCTCAGTTAAATGGGATGCAGTGACTGAGTGAAATGGGATGCAGTGGCTGAGTGAAATGGGATGCAGTGGCTGATTGAAATGGGATGCGCTGACTGAGTGAAATGGGATGCGCTGACTGAGTGAAATGGGATGCAGTGGCTGAGTGAAATGGGAAGCAGTGGCTGATTGAAATGGGATGCAGTCACTGAGGGAAATGGGAGGCAGTCACTGAGGGAAATGGGAGGCAGTCACTGAGTGAAATGGGAGGCAGTCACTGAGTGAAATGGGATGCAGTCACTGAGTGAAATGGGATGCAGTGACTGAGTGAAATGGGATTCAGGGACCGACGGTCATGGGATGCAGTGACTGATGGAAATGGGATGCAGTGGCTGAGTGAAATGGGATGCAGTGACTGAGTGAAATGGGATGCAGTGGCTGAGTGAAATGGGATGCAGTGACTGAGGGAAATGAGATGCATTGACTGAGGGAAATGAGATGCATTGACCTAGGGAAATGAGATGCATTGACTGAGGGAAATGAGATGCATTGACTGAGGGAAATGAGATGCATTGACTGAGGGAAATGACATGCAGTGACTGAGGGAAAGGAGACGCAGTGACTGTGGGAAATGGGTTGCAGTGACTGAGTGATGTGGGATGCAGTGGCTGAGTGAAATGGGATGCAGTGGCTGAGTGAAATGGGATGCAGTACCTGACGGAACTTGAATGAAGCGTCAGATGAGAAACGGGATGCAGTGACAGAGTGAAATGGGATGCAGTGTCTGCGTGAAATGGGATGCAGTGTCTGCGTGAAATGTGATGCCGTGACTGCGTGAAATGTGATGCAGTGACTGCGTGAAATGTGATGCAGTGTCTGCGTGAAATGGGATGCAGTGACTGTGGGAAATGGGATGCAGTGACTGTGGGAAATGTGATGCTGTGACTGTGGGAAATGTGATGCTGTGACTGTGGGAAATGTGATGCTGTGACTGTGTGAAATGGGATGCAGTGACTGAGTGAAATGGGATGCAGTGACTGTGTGAAATGAGCTGCAATGACTGTGTGAAGTGGGATGCAGTGACTGTGGGAAATGGGATGCAGTGAATGAGTGAAGTGAGGTGCAGTGACTGATGGAGATTGAATGCAGTGTCTGATGCAAATGGGATGCAGTGACTGAGGGAAATGGGATGCAGTGACTGAGGGAAATGGGATGCAGTGACTGAGGGAAATGGGATGCAGTGACTGAGGGAAATGGGATGCAGTTACTGAGGGAAATGGGATGCAGTTACTGAGGGAAATAGGATGCAGTGACTTTTAGAAATGGGATGCAGTGAGTGATGGAAATGGGAGGCAGTGATTGAATGAAATGGGTGCAAGTGACCGTGGAGATGAGATGCAGTGACTTGGGGAAAGGAGATGCAGTGACTGTGGAAACGGGATGCTGTGACTGAGGGTAACGGGTTGCAGTGGCGAAGTGAAATGGGACGCCGTGTCTCTGTGAAATGTGATGCGGAGACTGTGGGGAAATGGATGCAGTGTCTGAATGAAATGGGATGCGTTGACTGATGGAAAGGAGATGCCGACACTGTTGGAAATGGCATGCTGTGACTGAGTGAAATGGGAAGCTGTGAATGAGTGAAATGGGCTGCAGTGACTGAGTGAAATGGGGTGCTGTGACTCTGTGAAATGGGATGCAGTGACTGAGGGAAAGGAGATGCAGTGACTGAGGGGAATGGGATGCAGCGACTGAGTGAACTGGGACGCAGTGACTGAGTGAACTGGGACGCAGTGACTGAGTGAACTGGGACGCAGTGACTGAGTGAAATGGGATGCAGTGACTGAGTGAACGGGGATGCAGTGACTGAGTGTCCTGGGATGCAGTGAATGAGTGAAATGGGATGCAGTGACCGTTAAATGGGCTGCAGGGACTGTTGGAAATGGGATGCAGTGACTGAGGGGAATGGGATGCAGTGACTGAGGGGAATGGGATGCAGTGACTGAGGGGAATGGGATGCAGTGACTGAGGGGAATGGGATGCAGTGACTGAGGGGAATGGGATGCAGTGACTGAGGGGAATGGGATGCAGCGACTGAGGGGAATGGGATTCAGCGACTGAGGGGAATGGGATGCAGTGAATGATTGAACTGGGATGCAGTGCCTAAATGATATGGGATGCAGTCACTGTGGGAAATGGCATGCTGTGACTGAGGTGAATGCGATGCAGTGACTGAGGGGAATGTGATGCAGTGACTGACGGAAATGGGATGCAGTGACTGAGTGAACTGGAATGCAGTGAATGATTGAACTGGGATGCAGTGCCTAAATGAAATGGGATGCAGTCACTGTGGGATATGGCATGCTGTGACTGTGGTTAATGCGAAGCAGTGACTGAGGGGAATGTGATGCAGTGACTGAGGGAAATGGGATGCAGTGACTGAGGGAAAGGAGATGCAGTGACTGATGGAAATCGGATGCAGTGTCTGCGTGAAATGGGATGCAGTGACTTAGGGAAATGGGACACCGTGACTGAGTGAAATGGGATGCAGTAACAGAGTGGAATGCATTGCAGTGACTGATGGAAATTGAATGCACTGACTGATGGAAATTGAATGCACTGACTGATGGAAATTGAATGCAGTGACTGCGTGAAATGGGATGCAGTGACTGCGTGAAATGGGATGCAGTGACTGCGTGAAATGGGATGCAGTGACTGCGTGAAATGGGATGCAGTGACTGCGTGAAATGTGATGCAGTGACTGCGTGAAATGTGATGCAGTGACTGTGGGAAATGGGATGCAGTGACTGTGGGAAATGGGATGCAGTGACTGTGGGAAACCAGATGAAGTGACTGTGTGAAATGTGATGCTGTGACTGTGTGAAATGGGATGCAGTGACTGTGTGAAATGGGATGCAGTGACTGTGGGAAATGGGATGCAGTGACTGTGGGAAATTGGATGCAGTGACTGAGTGAAATGGGATGCAGTGACTGTGGGAAATGGGATGCAGTGAATGAGTGAAATGAGATGCAGTGACTAATGGAAATTGAATGCACTGTGTGATGCAAATGGGATGCAGTGACTGAGTGAAATGGGATGCAGTGACTGAGGGAAATGGGATGCAGTGACTGAGTGAAATGGGACGCAGTGACTGAGGGAAATGGGATGCAGTGACTGAGGAAATGGGATGCAGTGACTGAGTGAAATGTGATGCGTTGACTGATGGAAAGGAGATGCCGACACTGTTGGAAATGGCATTCTGTGACTGAGTGAAATGGGAAGCTGTGAATGAGTGAAAAGGGAAGCTGTGAATGAGTGAAATGGGCTGCAGTGACTGAGTGAAATGGGGTGCTGTGACTCTGTGAAATGGGATGCAGTGACTGAGGGAAAGGAGATGCAGCGACTGAGGGGAATGGGATGCAGCGACTGAGTGAACTGGGACGCAGTGACTGAGTGAACGGGGATGCAGTGACTGAGTGAACGGGGATGCAGTGACTGAGTGAACGGGGATGCAGTGACTGAGTGTCCTGGGATGCAGTGACTGAGTGAAATGGGATGCAGTGACCGTTAAATGGGCTGCAGGGACTGTTGGAAATGGGATGCAGTGACTGAGGGGAATGGGATGCAGCGACTGAGGGGAATGGGATGCAGCGACTGAGGGGAATGGGATGCAGCGACTGAGTGAACTGTGATGCAGCGACTGAGTGAACTGTGATGCAGCGACTGAGTGAACTGGGATGCAGTGAATGATTGAACTGGGATGCAGTGCCTAAATGAAATGGGATGCAGTCACTGTGGGAAATGGCATGCTGTGACTGAGTGAAGTGATGTGCAGTGACTGATGGAGATTGAATGCAGTGTCTGATGCAAATGGGATGCACTGACTGAGTGAAATGGGATGCACTGACTGAGGGAAATGGGATGCACTGACTGAGGGAAATGGGATGCACTGACTTAGGGAAATGGAATGCACTGACTGAGGGAAATGGGATGCAGTGACTGAGGGAAATGGGATGCAGTTACTGAGGGAAATAGGATGCAGTGACTTTTGGAAATGGGATGCAGTGAGTGATGGAAATGGGAGGCAGTGATTGAATGAAATGGGTGCAAGTGACCGTGGAGATGGGATGCAGTGACTTGGGGAAAGGAGATGCAGTGACTGTGGAAACGGGATGCTGTGACTGAGGGTAACGGGTTGAGGAGGCTAAGTGAAATGGGACACCGTGTCTCTGTGAAATGTGATGCGGAGACTGTGGGGAAATGGATGCAGTGACTGAATGAAATGGGATGCAGTGACTGAGTGAAATGTGATGCGTTGACTGCTGGAAAGGAGATGCCGTCACTGTGGGAAATGGCATGCAGTGACTGAGTGAAATGGGAAGCTGTGAATGAGTGAAATGGGATGCCGTGACTGATGGAAATGGGATGCCGTGACTGATGGAAATGGGATGCAGTGACTGAATGAAATGAGATGCAGTGACTGAGGGAAATGAGATGCACTGATGTAGGGAAATTGGATGCACTGGGTGAGTGAAATGTGATGCACTGGCTGAGAGAAATGGGATGCAGTGACTGAGGGAAATGGGATGCAGTCACTGAAGGAAATGGGATGCAGTGACTGAGGGAAATGGGAAGCTGTGAATGAGTGAAATGGGAAGCTGTGAATGAGTGAAATGGGAAGCTGTGAATGAGTGAAATGGGCTGCAGTGACTGAGTGACATGGGGTGCAGTGACTCTGTGAAATGGGTTGCAGTGACTGAGGGAAATGGGTTGCAGTGACTGAGTGAAATGGGAAGCTGTGAATGAGTGAAATGGGAAGCTGTGAATGAGTGAAAGGGGATTTTGTGACTGAGTTAAAGGAGATGCTGTGACTGAGGGAAATGGGATGCACTGTCTCAGTTCAATGAGATTCACTGTCTCAGTTAAATGGGATGCAGTGACTGAGTGAAATGCGATGCAGTGACTGTGGGAAATGGGTTGCAGTGACTGCAGGAAAGGATTGCAGTGACACTGGGAAAAGGGAGGCAGTGACTGAGGGAAATGGGATGCAGTGACTGAGTGAAATGGGATGCAGTGACTGAGTGAAAGGGGCTGCTGTGACTGAGTGAAAGGGGCTGCTGTGACTGAGTGAAATGGGATGCAATGACTGAGGGAAATGGGATGCAGTGATTGAGTGAAATGTGATGCAGTGATTGAGTGAAATGTGATGCAGTGACTGAGTGAAATGGGAGGTAGTGACTGACTGAATTTGGGAGGGAGTGCCTGAGTGAAATGGGATGCAGTGACTGAGGGTAATGGGACGCAGCGACTGAGTGAAATAGGATGCACTGTCTCAGTTGAATAGGATTCACTGTCTCCGTTAAATAGCATGTAGTGACTGAGTCAAATGGAATGCTGTGACTGAGTGAAATGGGAAGCAGTGGCTGAGTGAAATGGGAAGCAGTGGCTGATTGAAATGGGATGCAGTGGTTGATTGAAATGGGATGCAGTGGCTGAGTGAAATGGGATGCAGTGACTGAGGGAAATGGGATGCGCTGACTGAGTGAAATGGGATGCTGTGACTGAGGGAAAGGAGACGCAGTGACTGTGGGAAATGGGTTGCAGTGACTGAGTGAAATGGGATGCTGTGACTGAGTGAAAGGGGCTGCTGTGACTGAGTGAAAGGGGCTGCTGTGACTGAGTGAAAGGGGCTGCTGTGACTGAGTGAAAGGGGCTGCTGTGACTGAGTGAAAGGGGCTGCTGTGACTGAGTGAAAGGGGCTGCTGTGACTGAGTGAAAGGGGCTGCTGTGACTGAGTGAAAGGGGCTGCTGTGACTGAGTGAAATGGGATGCAATGACTGAGTGAAATGGGATGCAGTGATTGAGTGAAATGTGATGCAGTGATTGAGTGAAATGGGAGGTAGTGACTGACTGAATTTGGGAGGGAGTGCCTGAGTGAAATGGGATGCAGTGACTGAGGGTAATGGGACGCAGCGACTGAGTGAAATAGGATGCACTGTCTCAGTTGAATAGGATTCACTGTCTCCGTTAAATAGCATGTAGTGACTGAGTCAAATGGAATGCTGTGACTGAGTGAAATGGGATGCAGTGGCTGAGTGAAATGGGATGCAGTGGCTGAGTGAAATGGGAAGCAGTGGCTGAGTGAAATGGGAAGCAGTGGCTGATTGAAATGGGATGCAGTGGCTGAGTGAAATGGGATGCAGTGACTGAGGGAAATGGGATGCGCTGACTGAGTGAAATGGGATGCTGTGACTGAGGGAAAGGAGACGCAGTGACTGTGGGAAATGGGTTGCAGTGACTGAGGAAAATGGGAGGCAGTGATTGAGTGAAATGGGATGCAGTCACTGAGTGAAATGTGATGCAGTGACTGAGTGAAATGGGATGCAGTGACTGAGTGAAATGGGATTCAGGGACCGACGGTCATGGGATGCAGTGACTGATGGAAATGGGATGCAGTGACTGAGGGAAATGGGATGCAGTGGCTGAGTGAAATGGGATGCAGTGACTGAGGGAAATGGGATGCAGTGACTGAGGGAAATGGGATGCAGTGGCTGAGTGAAATGGGATGCAGTGGCTGAGTGAAATGGAATGCAGTGACTGAGGGAAATGAGATGCATTGACTGAGGGAAATGAGATGCATTGACTGAGGGAAATGAGATGCATTGACTGAGGGAAATGAGATGCATTGACTGAGGGAAAGGAGATGCAGTGACTGATGGAAATGGGATGCCGTGACTGATGGAAATGGGATGCCATGACTGATGGAAATGGGATGCCGTGACTGATGGAGATGGGATGCAGTGACTGAGTGAAATGGGATGCAGTGACTGTGTGGCATTGGGTGTGGTGATTGATGGAAATACATTCACTGTCTCAGTTGAATAGGATTCACTGTCTCAGTTGAATAGGATTCACTGTCTCTGTCAAATGGGATGCAGTGACTGAGTGAAATGGGATGCCGTGACTGAGTGAAATGGGATGCCGTGACTGAGGGAAATGGGATGCCGTGACTGAGTGAAATGGGATGCAGTGAGAGAGTGAAATTGGATGCAATGACTGTTTGGAAATGGGATGTAGTGACTGAGAGAAATGGGATACAGTGACTGAGGGAAATGGGATGCAGTGACTGAGTGAAATGGGACGCAGTGACTGAGGGAAATGGGATGCAGTGACTGAGGAAATGGGATGCAGTACCTGACGGAACTTGAATGCAGCATCAGATGAGAAACAGGATGCAGTGACTCTGTGAAATGGGATGCAGTGACTGCGTGAAATGGGATGCAGTGAATGAGTGAAGTGAGATGCAGTGACTGATGGAAAGGAGATGCAGTGACTGATGGAAAGGAGATGCAGTGACTGCGTGAAATGTAATGCAGTGACTGCGTGAAATGTGATGCAGTGACTGCGTGAAATGTGATGCAGTGACTGCCTGAAATGTGATGCAGTGAGTGCGTGAAATGGGATGCAGTGTCTGCGTGAAATGGGATGCAGTGACTTAGGGAAATGGGACACCGTGACTGAGTGAAATGGGATGCAGTAACAGAGTGGAATGCATTGCAGTGACTGATGGAAATTGAATGCAGTGACTGATGGAAATTGAATGCAGTGACTGCGTGAAATGGGATGCAGTGACTGCGTGAAATGGGATGCAGTGACTGCGTGAAATGGGATGCAGTGACTGCGTGAAATGGGATGCAGTGACTGCGGGAAATGGGTTGCAGTGACTGAGGAAAATGGGAGGCAGTGATTGAGTGAAATGGGATGCAGTGGCTGAGTGATGTGGGATGCAGTGGCTGAGTGATGTGGGATGCAGTGGCTGAGTGATGTGGGATGCAGTGGCTGAGTGATGTGGGATGCAGTGGCTGAGTGAAATGGGATGCAGTGGCTGAGTGAAATGGGATGCAGTTGCTGAGTGAAATGGGATGCAGTACCTGACGGAACTTGAATGAAGCGTCAGATGAGAAACGGGATGCAGTGACTGTGTGAAATGGGATGCAGTGACTGTGTGAAATGGGATGCAGTGACTGTGTGAAATGGGATGCTGTGACTGTGTGAAATGGGATGCTGTGACTGTGTGAAATCGGATGCAGTGACTATGGGAAATGGGATGCAGTGACTGTGGGAAATTGGATGCAGTGACTGAGTGAAATGGGATGCAGTGACTGTGGGAAATGGGATGCAGTGAATGAGTGAAGTGAGATGCAGTGGCTGAGTGAAATGGGATGCAGTGGCTGAGTGAAATGGAATGCAGTGACTGAGGGAAATGAGATGCATTGACTGAGGGAAATGAGATGCATTGACTGAGGGAAATGAGATGCATTGACTGAGGGAAATGAGATGCATTGACTGAGGGAAATGAGATGCATTGACTGAGGGAAATGAGATGCATTGACTGAGGGAAATGAGATGCATTGACTGAGGGAAATGAGATGCATTGACTGAGGGAAATGAGATGCATTGACTGAGGGAAATGAGATGCATTGACTGAGGGAAATGAGATGCATTGACTGAGGGAAATGAGATTGATTGACTGAGGGAAATGAGATTGATTGACTGAGGGAAATGAGATTGATTGACTGAGGGAAATGAGATTGATTGACTGAGGGAAATGAGATGCATTGACTGAGGGAAATGACATGCAGTGACTGAGGGAAAGGAGATGAAGTGACTGTGGGAAATGGAATGCTGTGACTGAGGGTAATGGGATGCACCGTCTCAGTTCAATGAGATTCACTGTCTCAGTTAACTGGGATTCACTGACTGAGGGAAATGGGATGCGGTGACTGAGGGAAAGGAGACGCAGTGACTGTGGGAAATGGGTTGCAGTGACTGAGGAAAATGGGAGGCAGTGATTGAGTGAAATGGGATGCAGTGGCTGAGTGATGTGGGATGCAGTGGCTGAGTGATGTGGGATGCAGTACCTGACGGAACTTGAATGAAGCGTCAGATGAGAAACGGGATGCAGTGACTGTGTGAAATGGGATGCAGTGACTGCGTGAAATGTGATGCCGTGACTGCCTGAAATGTGATGCCGTGACTGCGTGAAGTGTGATGCAGTGACTGCGTGAAATGTGATGCAGTGACTGCGTGAAATGTGATGCAGTGACTGCGTGAAATGGGATGCAGTGTCTGCGTGAAATGGGATGCAGTGTCTGCGTGAAATGGGATGCAGTGACTGTGGGAAATGGGATGCAGTGACTGTGGGAAACGAGATGAAGTGACTGTGTGAAATGTGATGCTGTGACTGTGTGAAATGGGTTGCAGTGACTGAGTGAAATGAGCTGCAATGACTGTGTGAAGTAGGATGCAGTGAATGAGTGAAGTGAGGTGCAGTGACTGATGGAGATTGAATGCAGTGTCTGATGCAAATGGTACGCAGTGACTGAGGGAAATGGTACGCAGTGACTGAGGGAAATGGTACGCAGTGACTGAGGGAAATGGTACGCAGTGACTGAGGGAAATGGTACGCAGTGACTGAGGGAAATGGTACGCAGTGACTGAGGGAAATGGTACGCAGTGACTGAGGGAAATGGTACGCAGTGACTGAGGGAAATGGTACGCAGTGACTGAGGGAAATGGTACGCAGTGACAGAGGGAAATGGGTTGCAGTGACTGACGGAAATGGGATGCAGTGACTGAGGGAAATGGGATGCAGTGACTTTTGGAAATGGGATGCAGTGAATGATGGAAATGGGAGGCAGTGATTGAATGAAATGGGTGCAAGTGACCGTGGAGATGGGATGCAGTGACTTGGGGAAAGGAGATGCAGTGACTGTGGAAACGGGATGCTGTGACTGAGGGTAACGGGTTGCAGTGGCGAAGTGAAATGGGACGCCGTGTCTCTGTGAAATGTGATGCGGAGACTGTGGGGAAATGGATGCAGTGACTGAATGAAATGGGATGCAGTGACTGAGTGAAATGTGATGCGTTGACTGATGGAAAGGAGATGCCGACACTGTTGGAAATGGCATGCTGTGACTGAGTGAAATGGGAAGCTGTGAATGAGTGAAATGGGAAGCTGTGAATGAGTGAAATGGGCTGCAGTGACTGAGTGAAATGATGTGCTGTGACTCTGTGAAATGGGATGCAGTGCCTGAGGGAAAGGGGATGCAGTGCCTGAGGGAAAGGAGATGCAGTGACTGAGGGGAATGGGATGCAGCGACTGAGTGAACTGGGACGCAGCGACTGAGTGAACTGGGACGCAGCGACTGAGTGAACTGGGATGCAGTGACTGAGTGAAATGGGATGCAGTGACCGTTAAATGGGCTGCAGGGACTGTTGGAAATCGGATGCAGTGACTGAGGGGAATGGGATGCAGTGACTGAGGGGAATGGGATGCAGTGACTGAGTGAACTGGAATGCAGTGAATGATTGAACTGGGATGCAGTGCCTAAATGAAATGGGATGCAGTCACTGTTTGAAATGGCATGCTGTGACTGTGGTTAATGCGATACAGTGTCTGAGGGGAATGTAATGCAGTGACTGAGGGAAATGGGATGCAGTGACTGAGTGAAATGGGATGCAGTGACTGAGTGAAATGGGATGCAGTGACTGAGGGAAAGGAGATGCAGTGACTGAGGGAAAGGAGATGCAGTGACTGATGGAAATCGGATGCAGTGACTGATGGAAATGGGATGCCGTGACTGATGGAAATGGGATGCCGTGACTGATGGAGATGGGATGCAGTGACTGAGTGAAATGGGATGCAGTGACTCTGTGGCATTGGGTGTGGTGATTGATGGAAATACATTCACTGTCTCAGTTGAATAGGATTCACTGTCTCAGTTGAATAGGATTCACTGTCTCCGTTAAATGGGATGCAGTGACTGAGTGAAATGGGATGCCGTGACTGAGTGAAATGGGATGCAGTGAGAGAGTGAAATTGGATGCAATGACTGTTTGGAAATGGGATGTAGTGACTGAGAGAAATGGGATGCAGTAACAGAGTGGAATGCATTGCAGTGACTGATGGAAATTGAATGCAGTGACTGATGGAAATTGAATGCAGTGACTGATGGAAATTGAATGCAGTGACTGCGTGAAATGGGATGCAGTGACTGCGTGAAATGGGATGCAGTGACTGCGTGAAATGGGATGCAGTGACTGTGGGAAACCAGATGAAGTGACTGTGTGAAATGTGATGCTGTGACTGTGTGAAATGTGATGCTGTGACTGTGTGAAATGGGATGCTGTGACTGTGTGAAATGGGATGCAGTGACTGTGTGAAATGGGATGCAGTGACTGTGGGAAATTGGATGCAGTGACTGTGGGAAATTGGATGCAGTGACTGAGTGAAATGGGATGCAGTGACTGAGGGAAATGGGATGCAGTGACTGTGGGAAATGGGATGCAGTGACTGTGGGAAATGGGATGCAGTGACTGTGGGAAATGGGATGCAGTGACTGTGGGAAATGGGATGCAGTGACTGAGTGAAATGGGATGCAGTGACTGTGGGAAATGGGATGCAGTGAATGAGTGAAGTGAGATGCAGTGACTGATGGAAATTTAATGCAGTGTGTGATGCAAATGGGATGCAGTGACTGAATGAAATGGGATGCAGTGACTGAGGGAAATGGGATGCACGG
The DNA here is from genome assembly GCF_030684315.1 of Stegostoma tigrinum. Classification (NCBI taxonomy): domain Eukaryota; kingdom Metazoa; phylum Chordata; class Chondrichthyes; order Orectolobiformes; family Stegostomatidae; genus Stegostoma; species Stegostoma tigrinum. The sequence goes on along the minus strand of NW_026728159.1, from coordinate 137,664 downwards.
ACTGAGGGAAATGGGATGCAGTGACTGAGGGAAATGGGATGCAGTTACTGAGGGAAATAGGATGCAGTGACTTTTGGAAATGGGATGCAGTGAGTGATGGAAATGGGAGGCAGTGATTGAATGAAATGGGTGCAAGTGACCGTGGAGATGGGATGCAGTGACTTGGGGAAAGGAGATGCAGTGACTGTGGAAACGGGATGCTGTGACTGAGGGTAACGGGTTGCAGTGGCGAAGTGAAATGGGACGCCGTGTCTCTGTGAAATGTGATGCGGAGACTGTGGGGAAATGGATGCAGTGACTGAATGAAATGGGATGCAGTGACTGAGTGAAATGTGATGCGTTGACTGATGGAAAGGAGATGCCGTCACTGTGGGAAATGGCATGCAGTGACTGAGTGAAATGGGAAGCTGTGAATGAGTGAAATGGGATGCCGTGACTGAGGGTAATTGGATGCCGTGACTGAGGGCAATGTGATGCAGTAACTGAGGGTAATGTGATGCAGTGACTGAGTGAAATGGGGAGCAGTGACTGATGGAAATGGGGAGCAGTGACTGATGGAAATGGGATGCTGTGACTGATGGAAATGGGATGCTGTGACTGATGGAAATGTGATGCCGTGACTGATGGAAATGGGATGCAGTGACTGAGTGAAGTGGGATGCAGAGGCAGATGGAAATTGAATGCAGTGAGAGAGTTAAATTGGATGCAATGACTGTGGGAAATGGGATGCTGTGACTGAGAGAAATGGGATGCAGTGACCGATTGAAATGGGATGCCGTGACTGTGTGGCATTGGGTGTAGTGATTGATGGAAATACATTCACTGTCTCAGTTGAACAGGATTCACTGTCTCCGTTAAATGGGATGCAGTGCCTGAGTGAAATGGGATGCCGTGACTGAGTGAAATGGGATGCCGTGACTGAGTGAAATGGGATGCCGTGACTGAGTGAAATGGGATGCAGTGACTGAGGGAAATGGGATGCCGTGACTGAGTGAAATGGAATGCCGTGACTGAGTGAAATGGGATGAGGTGACAGATGGAAATTGAATGCAGTGAGAGAGTGAAATTGGATGCAATGACTGTGGGAAATGGGATGTCGTGACTGAGAGAAATGGGATGCAGTGTCTGAGTGAAATGGGTTACAGTGACTGAGGGAAATGGGATGCAGTGACTGAGTGAAATGGGACGCAGTGACTGAGGGAAATGGGATGCAGTGACTGAGGAAATGGGATGCAGTACCTGACGGAACTTGAATGCAGCGTCAGATGAGAAACGGGATGCAGTGACTGTGTGAAATGGGATGCAGTGACTGCGTGAAATAGGATGCTGTGAATGAGTGAAGTGAGATGCACTGACTGATGGAAAGGAGATGCAGTGACTGATGGAAAGGAGATGCAGTGACTGAGTGAAATGTGATGCAGTGACGGAGTGAAATGTGATGCAGTGACTGAGTGAAATGTGATGCAGTGACTGCGTGAAATGTGATGCAGTGACTGCCTGAAATGGGATGCAGTGTCTGCGTGAAATGGGATGCAGTGTCTGTGTGAAATGGGATGCAGTGTCTGTGTGAAATGGGATGCAGTGTCTGCGTGAAATGGGATGCAGTGAGTGAGGGAAATGGGATGCAGTGACTCAGTGAAATAGGATGCCCTGACTGAGTGAAATAGGATGCCCTGACTGAGTGAAATAGGATGCCCTGACTGAGTGAAATAGGATGCCCTGACTGAGTGAAATGCGATGCAGTGACTGCGTGAAATGGGATGCAGTGACTGTGGTAAATGAGATGAAGTGACTGTGGTAAATGAGATGCAGTGACTGAGTGAATTGCGATGCAGTGACTGTGGGAAATGGGATGCAGTGACTGAGGAAATGGGATGCAGTACCTGATGGAACTTGAATGCAGCGATAAATGATAAACGGGATGCAGTGACTGTGTGAACTGGGATGCAGTGACTGCGTGAAATGGGATGCAGTGAATGAGTGAAGTGAGATACAGTGACTGATGGAAAGGAGATGCAGTGACTGCGTGAAATGTGATGCAGTGACTGCGTGAAATGTGATGCAGTGACTGCCTGAAATGTGATGCAGTGACTGCTTGAAATGGGATGCAGTGACTGCTTGAAATGGGATGCAGTGTCTGCGTGAAATGGGATGCAGTGACTGCATGAAATGGGATGCAGTGATTGAGGGAAATGGGATGCAAGAACTGAGTGAAATAGGATGCCCCGACTGAGTGAAATAGGATGCCCTGACTGAGTGAAATCGGATGCCCTGACTGAGTGAAATCGGATGCCCCGACTGAGTGAAATAGGATGCCCTGACTGAGTGAAATGCGATGCAGTGACTGACGGAAATTGAATGCACTGACGGATGGAAATTGAATGCAGTGAGAGAGTGAAATTGGCTGCACTTACTGTGGGAAATGGGTTGTAGTGACTGACTGAAATGGGATGCAGTGACTGACTGAAATGGGAGGCAGTGACTGCGTGAAGTGGGAGGCAGTGACTGCGTGAAGTGGGAGGCAGTGACTGAGTAAAATGGGATGCAGTGGCTGCGTGAAATGGGATGCAGTGGCTGCGTGAAATGGGATGCAGTGACTGAGTGAATTGGGATGCAGTGACTGAGGGAAATAGGATGCAGTGACTGAGTGTAATGGGATGCCGTGACTGAGGACAATGAGATGCAGTGACTGAGGACAATGAGATGCAGTGACTGAGGGAAATGAGATGCAGTGACTGAGGGAAATGAGATGCAGTGACTGAGGGAAATGAGATGCAGTGACTGAGGGGAAGGAGATGCAGTGACTGTGTGAAATGGGTTGCAGTGACTGTCAGAAATGGTTTGCAGTGACTGAGGGAAATGGGACGCAGTGACTGAGTGTAATGGGAAACACTGACTGAGTGAACTGGGACGCAGTGACTGAGGGAAATTGGAAGCAGAGACTGAGTGAAATGTGATGCAATGACTGAGGGAAATGTGATGCAATGACTGAGGGAAATAGGATGCAGTGCCTGAGTGTAATGGGACGCAGTGACTCTGGGGACATGGGACGCAGTGACTCTGGGGACATGGGACGCAGTGACTCTGGGGACATGGGATGCAGTGACTGTCTGAAATGGGAGGGTGTGACTCACTGAAATGGGAGGGTGTGACTCACTGAAATGGGAGGCAGTGACTCACTGAAATGGGAGGCAGTGACTCACTGAAATGGGAGGCAGTGACTCACTGAAATGGGAGGCAGTGACTCACTGAAATGGGAGGCAGTGACTCACTGAAATGGGAGGCAGTGACTCACTGAAATGGGATGCAGTCACTGAGTGAAATGGGATGATGTGACCGTGGGAAATGGGATGCAGTGACTGAGGGTAATGGGAGGCAGTGACTGAGTGAAGTGGGATGTTGTGACTGAGTGAAATGGGATGCAGTGACTGACGTAATGGGAAGGAGTGAATGAGGTAATAGGGATGCAGCGCCTGACGGGCCTTGGGGTGCAGTGACTGAGTGAAGTGGGATGCAGTGACTGAGGGAAGTGGGATGTAGTGACTAATGCAATTGGAGTGCAGTGACCGCATCAGATTTGGAACTGGGTCATGAGCCTGGCCAGGGGTTAGATTTGGAAGTAGGTGATCACCTTGGTGATAGCGATCACAATTCTAAGATAATAAACTGCCAACCTCAGCGATCACAATTCTGTTATGTTTACTTTAGTGATGGAAAGGTAGAGGTGTACACCACTGGGCAAGAGTTATCTGGGGGAAAGGCAATTCCGATGAGATTTGGCAAGATTTTGGGAGCATAGGATGGGGAAGGAAACTGCAAGGGATGGGCACAATAGAAATGTAGAGCTTATTCAAGGAAAAGTTCCTGTGTTTCCTAGATAAGTATGTACCTGTCAGGCCGGGAGGAAGCTGTAGAGCGCGGGAGCCGTGGTTTACGAAGGAAGTGGAATCTCTGGTCAAGAGGAAGTAGAAGGCTTCTGTTACTACAAGATGTGAATGCTCAGTCAGGGTGCTTGAGGGTTACAAGGTAGCCAGGAAAGACCGAAAGAGAGAGCTCAGAAGAGCCAGGAGGAGATTTGAGAAGTTGTTGGCGGATAGGATCAGGGTAAACCGTAAGGTTTTCTATCGGTATTTAAGAAATAAAAGAATGAGAAAAGTAAGATTAGGCCCAATCAAGGATAGTAGTGGGAAGTTGTGTGTGGAGTCAGATGAGATAGGGGAAGCGTGAAATGAATATTTTTCAACAGTATTCACTCTAGAAAACGACAATGTTGTCGAGGAGAATACAGAGATACAGGCTACTGGAATAGGTGGGATTGAGGTTCACAAGGAAGAGGTATTTGAAATCCTACAGAGGGTGAAGACAGCTATGACCCCTGGGCCGGATGGGATTTATCCTCGGATCCTCGGGGAATCCAGGGAGGAGATTGCCGAGCCTTTGGCATTGATCTTTAACTCATCATTGTCTGCAGGAATAGTGCCAGATGACTGGAGGATAGCAATTGTGGTTCTCCTGTTCAAGAAGGGGAGTAGAGACAACCCTGGTAATTATCGGCCAGTGAGCCTTACCTCAGTTGTTGGTAAAGTGTTGGAAAAGGTTCTAAGGGACAGGATTTATAATCATCTAGAAAAGAATAAATTGATTAGGGATAGTCAGCACAGTTTTGTGAAGGGTAGGTCGTGCCTCACAAACCTTATTGAGTTCTTTGAGAGGGTGACCAAACAGATAGATGAGAGTAAACCGGTTGATGTGGTGTATATGGATTTCAGCAAGGCGTTCGATCAGGTTCCCCATAACAGACTATTGTACAAAATGCAGAGGAATGGAATTGTGGGAGATACAGCAGTTTGGATCGGAAATTGGCCTGCTGAAAGAAGACAGAGGGTGGTAGTTGATGGGAAACGTTCATCCTGGAGACCAGTTTCTGGTGGTACCGCAAGGGTCGGTGTTGGGTCCACTGCTGTTTGTCATTTTTATAAATGACCTGGATGAGGGCAGTGAAGGATGAGTTAGTAAATTTGCAGACAACACCAAGATAGGTGGAGTTGTGGATAGTGACAAAGGATTGGTTGCAGAGAGACACAGATAAGCTGCAGAGCTGGGCTGAGAGGTGGCAAATGGAGTTGAATGCAGACAAGCGTGAGGTGATGCACTTCGGCAGGAGTAACCAGAAGGCAAAGTACAGGGCTAATGGTAAGATTCTGAGTAGTTTAGATGAGCGGAGAGATCTCGGTGTCCATGAACACAGATCCTTGAAAGTTGCCACCCAGGTTGACAGGGCTGTTAAGAAGGCATACAGTGTTTTAGCTTTGATTAACAGAGGGATCGAGTTCCGGAACCAAGAGGTTATGGTGAAGCTGTACAAAACTCTGAAGCGGCCGCATTGGAGTATTGTATACAGTTCTGGTCACCGCATTATAAGAAGGATGTGGAAGCTTTGGAAAGGGTGCAGAGGAGATTTACTAGGATGTTGCCTGGTATGGAGGGAAGGTCTTACGAGGAATGGCTGAGGGACTTGAGGCTGTCTTCATTAGAGAGAAGAAGGTTGAGGGGTGACTTAATTGAAACATATAAAATAATCAGAGGGTGAGATAGGGTGGACAGGGAGAGCCTTTTTCCTAGGATGGTGATGGTGAGCACGAGGGGGCAGAGCTTTAAATTGAGGGGTGAAAGATACAGGACAGATGTCAGAGGTAGTTTCTTTACTCAGCCAGTAGTAAGGGAATGGAACGCTTTGCCTGCAACGGTAGTAGATTCGCCAACTTCAGGTACATTTAAGTGGTCATTGGACAAGCATATGGACGTACATGGAATAGTGCAGGTTAGATGGGCTTGAGATCGGCATGACAGGTCAGCACAAGTTCGAGGGCCGAAGGGCCTGTACTGTGCTGTAATGTTCTATGTTCTATCTTCTATGGCTGGCTCTCCCTGTGCTCCGTGTGATTTAACTTCCCTACTGGACTACTGTGAGGAACCTTCTTGAACGCCTTACTGAAACCCATATACGTCCATGTTTCTGCCTTAATCAATGCTCTTCATTACCACTTTAAAAAACTCATTCAAATTACATGAGTTATGATTTCCTGTGCACATGTGTCCTCGGATCCCATGGACTGTTTCCTGTTCTAACAGTCTTCAAATGGGGAATCTTGTCAAAAGCTCTGCTGAAGCCCAAGTCGACTGTGTCAAATGCATTGCCCTCATCCACACACCTAGTTAGCTCTTCAGTCATAGTTTCATAGAGTCATACAGCACAGAATCAGGACCCTCACTCCTAATCATCTGTACTGATCAGGTGTCCCAAACTTAACCGGTCCCATTTGCCTGCGTTTGGTATCCGTCTGAACCTTTCCTCATTGTGTACCTGTCCAAATGTCTTTTAAATACAGAAATTTTATCTGCCTCTACCACGTCTGTTGGCAGCTCATTGCATTCACGCACCACCCTCTGTGTGGGAAAAGTTGCCGGTCGGGTCACTTTTAAATCTTTCCCCTTTCACATTTGAACCTACTCCCTTCTAGCTTTGGACTCCCCTACCTTGGTTATTCCCCTTATCAATGCCCATCATGATTTTTTACACCTCTGGAAGTCACCCCTTCATCTCCGATACTCCACGGAAAAAGTCCGAGCCTATCCACCACTCCTCGTAAACCCTCCAGTCCCGGCAATGACCTTTTGTAATTATTTTTGCACTCTGTATAGTTTAACAGCATTCTTCCTACGGCAGGGTAACCAGAATTCACTGAAGTATTATGACATAGAACATAGAACATTACAGCGCAGTACAGGCCCTTCGGCCCTCGATGTTGCGCCAACCTGTGAATCCAACCTGAAGCCCATCTAACCGACACTATTCCATTACCATCCATATATTTAGCAATGTTCATTTAAATGCCCTTAAACTTAGCAATCTACTCCTGTTGCAGGCAGGGCATTCCGCACCCATACTACTCTCTGAATAAAGAACCTCCCTCTGACATGTGTCCCATATCTATCTCCCCTCAATTTAAACCTATCTCCACTCGTGCTCACCATCACCATCGAGGAAAAAGACTATCGCTGTCCACCTATCTAATCCTCTGATTATGTTGTATGTCTCTATTAAGTTGCCTCTTCACCTTCTTCTGACAAAAACAGCCTCAAGTCTCGAAGCTTTTCCTCATAAGACCTTCCTTCCACACCAGACAAGATCCTAATAAACCCCCTCCAAATCCTTCCGATAATAGAACATAGAACATAGAACATAGAACAGTACAGCACAGAACAGGCCCTTCAGCCCACAATGTTGTGCCGACCATTGATCCTCATGTATGCACCCTCAAATTTCTGTGACCATATACATGTCCAGCAGTCTCTTAAATGACCCCAATGACCTTGCTTCCACAACTGCTGCTGGCAACGCATTCCATGCTCCCACAACTCTCTGCGTAAAGAACCTGCCTCTGACATCCCCTCTATACTTTCCTCCAAACAGCTTAAAACTATGACCCCTTCGTGCTAGCCATTTCTGCCCTGGGAAATAGTCTCTGGCTATCAACTCTATCTATGCCTCTCATTGTGTGGCGATCAGAACTGTACGCAATAGTCCAAGCGCGGCCGCACCAGTGTTTTGTACAGCTGCAACATGACCTCATGGCTCCGAAACTCAATCTCTGTACCAATAAAACCTAACACGCCATACGCCTTCTGAACAAGCCTATCAATCTGCGTGGCAACTTTCAGGAATCTACGCACATGGACACCGAGATCTCTGTGCTCATCCACACCACCAAGATTCTGGGCAGCACGGTGGCTCAGTGGTTCGCACTGCAGCCTCGGGCAATTGTCTGTGCAAAGTTTGCACGTTCTCCCCGTGTCTGCTTGCATTTCCTCCTGGTGATCTGGTTAAGGCGGATAAGGGAGGGGAGGGGAATATGTGTCTGGTGGCGGCATCCTGCTGGTGGTGGTGGAAATGGTGCCTGAGGTTGGTATGGATGTGGGTATGTGGGTTGATAGGTAAGGTCAAGTGGAACCTTATTGCTATCTTGGGAGGGAAGAGAAAAGGTGAGGGCAAAAGTGCTGGGTTGGACACAGTTGAGGGCCCTGTCGACCACGGAGCCGGAGAATCTTCAGTTGAGGAAGAAGATGGACATTTTGGAGGCTCCCTTGTTGATGTTGGCCTCATGAGAACATGTTCGATGGAGATGGAGGAAGTGAGAGAAGAGGTTGGAGTCTTTACAGAAAGTGGGGTGTGAGGATATATAGACCAGGTAGCTGTGAGAGTCAGAGAGTTTGTAATGGATATTAGTGCGAAGCCTACCCCCAGGAATGGAAGCAGAAATGTTGAGGAAGGGAAGGGTAGAGTCAGAGGTAGAGCAGGTGAAAGTGAGGGCAGGATGGAAATTGGAGGCGAAGTTGATGAAGTTTTCCAATTTCAGACAAGAGAGAGAAGCAGCCGGATGATATCATTGATGTATCGGAGAAAGTGTTGTGGGTGGGAATGTTCCACGTACCCCGTGAAGAGACAGGTTTAACTCGGGCCCACGCAGGTGCCCGGAGCTGCTCCTCTTACCCGAAGAAAATGAGAGGAGTTAAACAACAAGTTGTTGAGGGTGAGGATGAGGTCGACCAAGTGGAGGAGGGTGGTGGTGGGAGGGGCATGTTCAGGTCTTTGCTCCAAGAAGAAGGGGACAGCCCTAAGAACCTCCTGGTGGGGAATGGATGTGTAAAGGAATTACACGTTCATGGTAAAGAGGACGCAGCTGGAACCGGCAAACTGATGTTTTTAAAACTGCGTAAAATATCAGAGTATTTCTGGATGTACGTGGGCAGTGCTTGGACCAGGGGACAGAAGATTGAGTCAAGGTCGGAAGAGATGAGTTCTGTGGGGCAGGAACAGGCTGAAACAATGGGTCTGCCAGGACAGTCTCATTTGTGGATTTTTAGGGGGACGTAGGAGCAACCTGTGGGGAGCTGTGGCCTTTCAGCTTGGAAACAGAGGGGGAAGATCACCGGATAGACCAAGATCAGTTACTGTAGTAGATACAATGGCCCGGTGCGGTCATGGTCCAGGAGAAGTCGGAGGAGGTATCTGAGAGCTGGCGCTCAGCCTCTGCAAGGTAGACTTCAGCTCACCAGACCACAACAGCACCACCTTATCAGCAGGCTTAATAACAAAGTCAGGGTGAGATATGAGTGCGTGGAGGGCAGTCAGTTGGGCAGGACGTAGGTTGGGTTTGGTGCAGGGAACAGAGAAATTGAGGTGATAGCACGTCGACAGTTCTCAATGAACAGATTGAGTGCACCTGCATCCCCACCTTAACAATTCTGCACTGAGGGGTGCCATTAACTGTATATTTTTCTGTAATAGTTGATTTCCCAAAGTGGAGCATCTCACATTTAATGGATTAAAATCCACTTGCCGTTTCTGCAACTGATCCGTATCCTTTTATGACGTCTACACTCATCCTGATTCTACCAATCATTCTATTGTCTGCAAACTTGCTAACCCATCCATCTATATTTTCACCTCAGTCATTTTGTATAGACCACAAACAGCAGAGGTCCCAGCACAGATCCCTGCGGAACACCAATCGCCCTGGATCTACAGCCTGAAAAGCACCATTCCACCTCTTGCCTCTGTCTTCTCTGGGCAAGCCAGTTGTGAATCCAAGCATCCAAGCCACCATTGACTCGGTGCATCTTAATTTTCTGGATGATCCTATCATGAGGCACCTTGTTGAAAGTATTGCTAAAATCCATGTCAACAATATCCACTGCTCTACCTTCATTGATCACATTCGTCACCTCCTCAAAAAATTCAGTCAAGTTAGGAAGACATGACCTGCCCTGCACAAAGCCATGCTGACTGTCCCGAATGAGGCCATGCTGTTCCAAATACAGATAAATACAATCCCTAGAATTCTCTCCAATAGCTTCCAATGAACGATGAGAAACTCGCTAGGCGAGAGTTTCCTGGATTGACCCTATTTCCCTTCTTGAACAGAAGAAGAACATTTCGCAACTTGCTAATCCTCCAGTACCCCTCCAGTGGCTACCAAGGATACAAAGATATTGCTGAATGCCCCGACAATCTCTTCTCTCACCTCGCTCAAAAACCTTGAGGAGATACCATTGGATCCTGAGGACTTATCCACCTTAATGCTCTTTCTTGATTTCAAAATGCTGTTATCACATGAGCATGCTCCACACAAATCCCACTATCCTCCACACCCTTCGCCTGAGTGAATAGTGATGCACGGACTTAATTTAGGATCTTGCCCACATCCTCTGCTTCCAAACACAAGTTCCCTCCTTTATCCTGAATGGTCGTACCTTCTTGCTATTTATCCCCTTGTTTTAGATGTATGCACAGAATGCCTTGGGATTTCCTTCAACCCTCCTTGCCAAGGTCATTTGATCGCCTTTCTTTTTCTGCTTTCTTTATGTCAGCCCTGTTCGATTTTAGCTTCCTAAACCTGACATATTTTTGTTTTTCCCTTTTGACTAACTTCACAACCTCCCCAATTATCCAAGGGTCTTTTACCTTGCCATCGTTGTCCTTCCTCCTTCCTGATCCTAAACTCATAAGCAGGCCTTTAAACAATTCCCAGATGGCAAATGTGACAGCTCCTCCCAATTAACACTCCCCAGCTCCTACCTAAAATTGATATAATTTACTCTCCCCCAAGGTCCTGACTTATACTTCTTCATAGCAATCTTAAAATTTAAGGAGTTGTGATCACTATTTCCAAAATGCTTTCCCACCCTTCTCACCAGTTACCTGACCAGGACAAAGTCCAGTATGGCCCATCTTCTATCCACATACTGTGTCAAGAAACTCTCTTGGATAGACTTAACAAATTCAGCCTCATTTAAACTCTTGTTGTAAGGGAGTCCCAGTCAATACCGGGGAGGTTAAATTCACTGACTGTGACAACTCTGACTTATTGCATTGTTTCAAAAGCTGCCTACATAATTGTTCCTCAGTGTGTCAGTGGCAAAAGGGGAGCAGGCTATTAGTTTAATCTGATCAGAGTGATTGTGTCTATCTTATTTTTGAACGCTACCTCTGTTGCCTCAGTGGGCAAGCCCTCCAGAATGTCCTTTCTAGGTACAGATGCAACATTTCCCACAGGTTAGGAGTGCACCTCCTCCTTTTATCTTCCCCTCTATCTTGTCTAAAGCAATGAAACCCTGGAACATTGAGCACCCAGTCCGGTCTCTGTCTCAACCAAGCCTCTGTAATGGCCTCAACATCAGAGTCCCATGTACTGATCCAGGCTCTAAGCTCATCTGCCTTACCTGTAATACTCCTGGCAGTGAAATGAACATATTTCAGCTTGTTCGTGCCATCATGTTCATGTACCTGTCTCTGACTGCCATTCTTTTCTGATTTATTGGTCCCAGCATGTACCTGCCATCAATTCATCTACTTGCTGACCTGCTGCTCTGGTTCCCAGCTGCCTGCCAGTCTTTAAATCCTCCCAAGTAGCACTAGCAAACCTCCCTGTGAGGGTATTTGTTCCTGTTCAGTTTAGGTGCAACCCATCCCTCTTACACAGGTCACCCCTTGCCCAAGAAGCGGTCGCAATTATCCATGAACCTGAAAGCCTGCCCCCAGTACCAGCTCCTTAACCAATGCATTCATCTCACCTATCTTTCTCTGACTTAACTCACTAACATGTGGCACTCGTGGCAACCCATAAATTATTACCCTCTAGGTCCTGCCTTTCAGCCTCTTTGCTAACTCCTTGTACACAGTCCACAGGATCTCATCCCTCTTTCTACCTACGTCATTGGTACCAATGTGCACAATGGCCTCTGGCTGCTCACCCTCCCCCTTAAGAATTTCTTGCAACCACTCAGAGATGTCCTTGACCTTGGTACCAGAGAAGCAACACACAGCCCTGGTATCTCAAATGTGGCTACAGAAACTATGCCCCCAACGAATGAGTCTCCAACCACGATCACTCACTTGGATTTGCCTGACCCTGTCCCACAGCAGGGCGGTTTGTACCACGGACCTGGCAGCTGCTGATTATATAACCATTCCAGTTTAGTTTTAGATCAGTGTTAACCTTGATTAAGTGGATAGCCAAGCACCTCAGTGGGCGACAGTACAGGAGAATTAAATTCTTAAGCTCACGGATTCTGTGAGAGTCAAAGACAAGCACTGAATTTTTCTTACCTCATTTCCATGGAATTTTGTGATATGGTCATATTCGCTCTTGTTGGAGCTGATTGCTGCTTCGCACTTGTATGGTGCAAATGTTACTTATCGTTTATCAGGCCAAGCCTGATCGTTGTCCAAGTCTCACTGTATTTTCTCATCATTGACTTCACTGTTGGAAAAGTCATGAATTCTGCTGGACACCTGGACAATATTCAATGAACGTTCATGTCTCCACTTTGGTTCAAATGAAGACATGACTTCAACCAGTGCAGGTATCCAGTGAATGCCACTGACTCAATTTTCTATTGCTCTGCTTAACACCACATTCAATCAGAAGTTGCCAGGGTGGAAATGACAGATTGCACTTTCCTTCCTTTTCAAGCTCAGGATCTCTGATCATATTTGTGGTAAATCCTGAACGAGGTTACGAGAAGTGTGGCATGACGAAAAGTAAACTGAACCTTAGTGTGCAGCTGTTTGACAGCACTGTCATCCAGATGTTGCATTACTTTGCTGATGATTGAGAATACATTGAGGTCATAATTGGTCAGGACAATTTGTCTGCCGATTGCGTGATAGGTCATCTTTCTCTGAAATGTGAGTGTTGCAAGTGTTTAAAAATGTACTGGAAAACATTTACTGTTGGTGTGGCGACCTTGGGGCACATTGTTCCAGGACAGTTTGTGGGATGCTGCCAGGTGCCATGGCATTTGCAGTATCCGGAACATTCAGTCTTGTCATTGCATGAAATAATTTGAATTGCATGTAAGTTAAGATCTGTGATGCCTCCTCAGGATGAGGGCAAGAAGATCATCCAGACTGGTGAATGGTTTCATCTGCTCCTTCACCTTTTGTTCGTAACATCTTGTAATGACTGCCATGTAGCCTGATGAGAAACTAAAGCTCACCTTGATCCATTTGCATTTGAAGGTGCCTATTTTTCCCAAACAAAAGGACCCATCACTGAGCGGAAAGTATGGAGAATGTTATAGACATCAGTGGTGAGATAATGCTGGATCTTGACCAGCAAAACCATTGTTGTGTTGGTGAAATGCAAACAAAAATCTATATGATGTAAACTTTATTCTCAGCTAATCCCTTTCTCAAATGACAGATTCTGATGTTGGTTCCTGGAAAGCCTCCATTGTTGGAGGACGAGAAGCCGTATCCAATTGAAGCAGCACAGGCTTCTGCGATGACTGTGGAAACCACTGCTTATGCCTTGCTTCAAGCGTTGTCAAGGAATGATATTGACTATGCAACACCGATTGCGAGGTGGCCAATGATGCAACAGAACTATGGTGGTGGATTTCACTCGACGCAGGTAAATGCTTGAGATCACAACAGCAGGCATTCAGATATTTCCATTGATCATGTTACTAACTGGTGGTTGTTGCTGTTTGCAATCAAACTGGACACTGCATTTTCATCTGCACGTTTGGTGCATTGGCACAAATTCCAGTTCTTCAATGGTGTTAATCCTTGGTTAAATTCTTACATGCACTTTGCCTGTGCATCACTTTTCCTTTTGGCATTGTCCTTGAAAACTATCTGTTTCTGTAAACCTTCACTTACTTGTCGTAGGATCATTGAGGGACAGCATAATAGAGTGCCATGGCAATGGAACAGACCCTTCAGCAAATTGTATGTGCCCTCACAAGATGCAAGTCCCGAACTATTCTCATCACATTTCCCAGCTCTCGACCCAGAGCCTTGTATGCCTTGGCATCGCAAATGCCCAATCAAAGACTTGTTAAATGTCGTCATGGTTTCTGACTCTACCACCCACACAGTCGGTGCGTTCCACATTCTCACCACAGTTTGGGTGCGAAAACAAGTAAGCTTCCTCAAGAGATAGTAGGAACTTGCCAATGCTGGAGAATCTGAGAGAACAAGGTGTAGAACTGGATGAACACAGCGGGCCGAGCAGCATCAGAGAAGCAAGAAAGCTGACGTTTCGGGTCGAGACCCTTCTTCAAAAATGGTGGAGGAGAAGGGGATTCTGAAAAAAATAGGGAGAAGTGGGGAGGCAGATAGAAGATTGGTAAAGGAGAAGTTAGGTGAACTGTCCTGTGCTGTCCACTCACTGTCCCCTGCTCCAGAATCATAGAATAAGAGAATTCTCCAGAATTAGACCATAAGGCCGTGAGACATAGGAGTGGAGGTAAGGCCATTCGCCCCATCAAGTCCACTCCACCATTTAAATCATGGCTGATGGGCATTTTTACACCACTTCCCTGCACTCTCCGCGTAGCCCTTGATTCCTTTTGAGATCAAGAATTTGTCAATCTCTGCCTTGAAGGCGTCCAACATCCCGGCCTGCACTGCACTCTGCGGCAATGAATTCCACAAGCCCACCACTTTCTGCCTGAAGAAATGTCGTCTGATTTCAGTTTTAAATTGAACCCCTCGAATTTTAAGGCTGTGCCCACGGGTCCTCGTCTCTCCTGCTAACGGAAACAACCTCCTAGCGTCCACCTCTTCTAAACCATACATTATCTTGTAAGTTTTTATTAGTTCTCCCCTCAACCTTCTGAACTGTAGTGAGTACAATCCCAGGATCCTTAGCCATTCATCGTAGGTGAAGCCTACCATTCCAGGGATCATCTGTGTGAATTGAACAAGCACTTCATTCCATTGTGTCTGTAACCACTGAAGCCACACTAAGTTCACATTCGGCTCATGTTTTAGCAAAAGGCCCGTTGCCTTGAATGTTATTTCATTTTAAGTGCTGTACCAACCCTTTTTCTTTAATGTGAAAAGATTATCCACCACCTCAACTAAAGTCCCAGACAATGAATTCCAAACCCCCAGCACCTTCTGGGTGTCTTTTCTTTCCTGAAATTCCTTCTGAGCCTTTTAGCTTAAATGTATGTATCTCTTCCCCCCCCCCCCCCGTCCCCCCGCCCCCCCAACCTCCCACCCCATGAATGGTCGTTCTGCTTCCCTCGCCGAGACCCATCAGAATGCAGACCATTTTTTCAGGACCTTCTTCAACCTTCCCTATTCGGAAGAAAACAAGCCAACCTTATCCAGATAAAACAGTGATGCTGCCTGGCCTGCAGTGTTCCTCCAGCTCCACGCTGTGTTATCTCAGACTCCAGCATTGACAGTTCCTGTTATCTCAAACTTATCCAGACTCTCCATCGAGTTAAAATGCTTCACTCCCTCAGAACATCCTGATGAATGTCCTCCACACATGCTCAAATGCAATCACCTCTTTTCTCTCATGAAGAGACCATTAGAACAGAGAGCATTACAGCGCAGTACAGGCCGTTCGGCCCTCGATGTTGTGCCGACCTGTCATGCCGATCTGAAGCCCATCTAACCTACACTATTCCATGTACGTCCATGTGCTCATCCAATGACGACTTAAATGTACCCAAAGTTGGCGAATCTACTACCGTTGCAAGCAAAGCATTCCATTCCCTTACTACTCTCTGAGTAAAGAAAGCGCAATGTCCAGTTTAGAATAACAAGCTCACAAGAGAGATGACCTGGTTTTAGATATCACTCGGGGCCACAGACTCAGAGACAAAGCAAGACGACTCTGCGATTTGATGTAGAAACTGCTGACACTCCGAAGCCTGCAGCCCTCCTCCAATTCTCAAGTCAGAAGTGTGTCCATGACGGTGCAGATCCAACAACACTGAAAACAATCTTGAGTCTAGGCCAAAGCAGCCCCTTGATTGGCACCGTATCCATTCTCTCCACAGCCAACTCCAAGAGACAATAATGTGTCCCTGGACAAGATGCACTGCCACATTTTTTACCCACTATTCTGACACACACCTTTCCAGACTTAGAAAACTCATCTTCAAGGGCAAGGACATCAGACATGGTAGCACTAACCCCAGTAAAAATCACCTCCAAGCTACTCACAAACTTATTTGGAAATGAATGGTTGTTACTGAGTCTATCTTCGTAATCTCTTTTGGAACAGCATTGTGGGTCTCTGCACAGCAACATGAAGCTGTTCAAGAAGTCAGTTCATGCTGGACCATCAGCAACAGCTATGTCTCATAAAAGAATAAATAAATCGGAAAGAAATCCATCTGAGAGTCACAGGCAAATGGGTACTTTTTTTGTTCACTCAGCAGATTGTGGGCTATTACCAATTTTGAAAATGACAAATGAAGCTTTTGTTTGGGTGGGTATTGACAGCAGCTGCCCCCAAAATAAAAAGAAAATGGGAACTGCAGATGCTGGAGAATCCAAGATAACAAAGTGTGGAGCTGGATGAACACAGCAGGCCAAGCAGCATCTCAGGAACACAAAAGCTGACATTTCGGGCAGAGACCCTTCATCAGAAAAGAGGGAGGAGGAGACAGTTCTGAAATAAACAGGGAGAGGGGGAAGGCAGATTGAAGATGGACAGAGGGGAAGATAGGTGCAGAGGAGACAGACGAGCAATAAGGAAGGAGAGGATCAAATATGAAGGTAGGCTAGCTAGTCATATTAGAAATCACAGTGAAAGCTTCTTTCAATACATAAGAAACAAACATGAGGCAAAAGTAGACAGTGGGCCGCTCCAAATTGATGCTGGAAGGCTGGTGATGGGAGATAAGGAAGTAGCTGAAGGACTTAATAAGTACTTTGCGTCAGTCTTCACAGTGGAAGACATGAGTAGTATGCCAACACTTAGGGAGAGTCAGGGGGCAAAGTTGAGGACGGTCGGCATTACAAAAGAGAAAGTGCTAGAAAAGCTAAAAGGTCTAAAAATTGCTAAATCTCCTGGCCCCGAAGGGCTACATCCTAGAGTTCTGAGGAAGGTGGCTGAGGAAATAGCAGAGGCTTTGGATGTGATCTTTCAAAAGTCCCTGGAGTCAGGGTAAGTCCCAGATGATTGGAAAATTGATGTTGTAACCCCCTTGTTTAAGAAAAAATCAAGGCAAAAGATGGAAAATTACAGGCCGATTAACCTGACTTCGGTAGTTAATAAAATTCTTGAATCATTGTCAAGGATGAGATTTTGAAATTCCTGGAAGTGCAGGGTCAGATTAGAACAAGTCAGCATGGATGTAGTAAGGGGAGGTCGTGCCTGCCAAACCTGTTAGAATTCTTTGAAGAGGTAACAAGTATGTTAGCCCAGGGAAACCCAGTGGATGTTATCTATCTAGACTTCCAAAAGGCCTTACGTAAGTGTCTCACGGGAGGCTGCTGAGCAAGGTGAGGGCCCATGGTGTTCGAGATGAGCTACTGGCTTGGATTGAGGATTGGCTGTCTGATAGAAGGCAGAGAGTTGGGATAAAAGGCTGTTTTTCGGCATGGCAACCGGTGACGATTGGTGTCACAGGTTTCGGTGTCGGGGCCGCAGCTGTACACCTTACGTATTGATGATCTGGATGAAGGGACCGGGGTCATTCTGGCGAAGTTTTCCGATGATACGAAGATAGGTGGACAGGCAGGTAGTACTGAGGAGGTGAAGAAGCGGCAGAAAGAGTTAGACAGTTGAGGAGAGTGGTCCAGGAAATGGCTGATGAAATTCAATGTGGGGTTTTGCACTTTGGTAAAAAGAATACGGGCATGGACTATTTTCTAAATGGTGAGAAAATTCGTAAAGCTCAAGTACAAAGGAATCTAGAAGTGTTGGTCCAGGATTCTCTAAAGGTTAACTTGCAGGTAGAGTCCGTAATTAAGAAAGCGAATGTAATGTTGTCCTTTATCGCAAGAGGGTTGGAATATAAAAGCAGCGATGTGCTTCTGAGGCTTTATAAAGCTCTAGTTAGGCCCCATTTAGAATACCATGTCCAATTTTGAGCCCCACACCTCAGAAAGGACATACTAGCCCTGGAGCGTGTCCAGCAGAGATTCACACGGATGATCCCTGGAGTGGTAGGTTTGACATATGATGAACGGCTAAGGATCCTGGGATTGTACTCATCAGAGTTTAGAAGGTTGAGGGGAGATCTAATAGAAACTTACAACATAATGCCTGCCTCAGAAGGGGTGGACGCTAGGAAGTTGTTTCCGTGAGGCCGGGAGACTAGGACCCGTGGGCACAGCCTAAAAATTAGAGGGGGTAAATTTGAAACGGAAATGAGATGACAATTGTAAAGCCAGAGAGTGGCGGGCTTGTGGAAATCATTGCCACGGAGTGCAGTCGGGGCCAGGACGTTGGATGCCTTCGAGGCAGAGATCGACTCATTGTTGATCTCACGAGGAATCAAGGGCAACGGGGAGAGTTCAGGGAAGTGGAGTTGAAATGCCCCTGAGCCATGATTTAAATGGTGGAGTGGACTTGATGGGCCGAATGGCCCTACTTCCACTCCGATGTCTTCTGGTCTTAAGTAAAAGGGGCGGACATGAAGCCAGTTGAGGTGAGTGTGGGTGTGGAGGTAGGGAGGGGATAGGTCAGTCTGGGGAGGACGGACAGGTCAAGGGGGCGGGAAGAGGTTAGTAGGTAGGGAATGGGGGTTTGGCTTGAGCTGGGAGGAGGGGATCGGTCAGAGGAAGAACAGATTAGGGGACGAGCTGGGCTGGTTTTGGGATGCAGTGGTGGGAGGGGAGATTTTGGAGCTTGTGAAATCCACGTTGATAGCATTGGTCTGCAGAGCTCCCAAGGCTCAGTTAAGGAAGGACAATAAACACTGGCCAGTCAGTCATACATCCAGCAAAAAAAGTTTATTTTTTTTTAAAAAAAGGATGCACCTGTTAATCAAGTGGCAAAGCATTATCGAGTTTTGAGAAGATTTGTAGCTCAGGGTTGAGGTTCTGGATGTAAGATTGCTCACTGAGCTGGAAGGTTAGTTTGCAGACGTTTCGGCACCATTCCGGGTAAAATCTTCAGGGAGCATCCGGGGAAGCGCTGGAGTTCGGTCCTGCCTTCTCTTTAAGTGTTCCGGTTTCCTTGGGTTGGTGATGTCATTTCCGGTTCCTTTTCTCAGAGGATGGGAGGGGGATTTGGCGCCAACGTGTTCTCCCGAGTGTAGTTTGTGTGTGGCATGAACTGCCAGAGGAGTGACAGAGGCTGTTATACTCACAGTATTGAGAAGTCACCTGCAGGGACACATGAATAGGAAGGGGCTGGAGGGATATGGGCTCCAGGCTGGCAAACAGAACTAGTCAGTTACGGTGTCTGGTCGGCCTGGAGGAGTTGGACTGAAGGGTCTGTTTCCCTGCTGTACAACTCGACGACTCTGTCTCTCTCTCTCCTATTTTCTCCAAACTCACCCCCCGCCACACACACAATCTCTGTCTCTCCAACTCTCTGTGTGTGCCTCACTCTATGTCTCTGTCTCTCTCTGTCGTCTTGTCTCTGCCACCTCGCTGTGCACTTCTGTCTCTCTCCTCTCTCCTTTCTCACTCTGTCTCTTTGGTCTCTGTGTGCGCCCCTCTCTATCTCTCGTCTTGTATCTGGCTCCCTCTGTGTGTGCTTCTGCCGTTCTCTCTCCCCTGTCTCTCCGTCTCTCCCTGTGAACCTCTCTCTGTCCCCTCTCCCCCGCCCCCCTGTGTCTCTCTTCCTCTCTATCCGAGCCTCTCCACCCGCTCAGCAGGGAGCATTGTGAGTTTTTTTGAACGAAGTTTAAAAATCTCTATTTAAACCCAACCCATCCGCAATCAGACTGCATTTCTAATCCTCTCTCTCTCTCTCTCACACACACACAAACACACACACAGAGTCTGTCTCTTTCTCCCTCTCAGTAAATCCCCTTCCTCTCCTGTTCCTACTCACGCCTTTCCCTGGCTCTCCCTCGGCGACGAGTCCGCTGTCTGGATCCCTTTTCCCAGGAGGGTTCTGAGGACCCAGCTGTTCGGCAGCGGGGATCATCGCACCACGCTCCAGGACCCCTACAACCTCATGTTCTCCAGCGGCCTCCAGCGTGACCACCGGGCTGGGAGCAGGCATCCGGGCTGCTGGAGCGCTCGCTGCTCAGTGGCTCGGCCCTGCGTCGGGAGCGGGGATCCAAGGTGGGAGAAGGCCTCTTCACCCGGCGCCTGGGCACAGCTGCCTGGCACCGAGCCCGCGCTCCCCGAGCATCCGGCCACGGGTCCGCGACGCCTTCCGTAGCTGAGCAGCCTACAACTATGTCCTACTGCAAGGTAAGCTGGGGGTGGTGGTTTGGGGTGAAGGGAGGATTGGGGACATGAGCACGGTCCCTGTTTCACATCCTGCGCCGCTCCGATCCCAAAGTGAGGTGTTGGGAATGGATGTTTTGGGGGTGAGAATTCCCCTCCCCGGGTGAGGGGAAGGCTGGGGACATTGGGAGGGTGTCTATTATCCAGCCTTGCGCGGGTTTCTGTAGCTTCCCGTGCTCCAGCCTGCAGCTCTCGTACCACATGGTAAAGGGAAGGAGGCGGATGGGATGGGGTCGGGGTTGGAGGATAGCCGTCCTGGAAGTGAGTGGACATGGGGAGAGTCACTATTGTACAGCCCAGTGACTGAGTGGCCGACAGCTACTGCAAAAGGGTCGGATTAGGAGAGGGGTGTTGTAGGGAGGTTTGGGGTCACGGGCAGCGCCACTTTCTGCAGCCGAACAGCCATCGCCACAAGATTGGATGGGAGGGGGTGTTTTAGGAGCGAAGGGATGCCACCTCCCCCTGCCGCTGTGGGAAGTAGGATCTTTATCGCACAGCCCTCCGTCGTCGAATAGCACCCCGGCGACAAGGTGAGAAGACAGGAGGGGCTCCCGGGGATGAGGGAAGGACACAACCACTGTCAGTATAAGGTTAGGGGGTGATCATACCCCTTCCAGGGGCTGAGGGGAGCTCCTGATGCCAAGCGAACAGCCGAGATGGAGCCGCAGCTCTCCGACCTCAAGGGGACCCTGTCTCAGAGCCTGGAGCATTTCTAGCCGGAGCTCTGAGGGAAAGGGTCATCGCACCCAAAACGCTACCTCGGGACTTTTTCTTCACAGATGCTGAGCATTTCCAGCAACTTGTGTTTGCATTTCTACCCGGAGGTGGGTTTGTGGAGAGACACCATGGGACGGGAATGGGTGTGGGGTTTGATGGGGCAGTCACAGAGACTGTCGAGAGAGAGAGAGGCAACCCCTGCGTCAGGGTTTGGAAAATCTCCGGCATTTCTTCATTTCTCTCTCAGCCGAAGGCGCTGCGTGCTTTGGTTTCCTTTCCTCTTGTACTCTCTCCCACTGTGAATAAAGCCAGAGTGAGTTTGTGGGCGGAGAGAGAGAGAGAAGGGACAGAAAGATGGAAATAAGGGAACATGACAAGGGAGTGAAATTAGAGCCAGCAGAGGTGAGAGAGGGGGTGAGAATCAGAGGGAGGGAGGAAGAGCAAGAAAACACAAACAAAGGAGAATGGGGGGTAACAAGGTGTTGATGTGGATGAACACAGCAGGACAAGCAGCATCAGAGACGCAGGGAAGCTGATGTCAGAGATGATGGGAACTGCAGATGCTGGAGAATCCAAGATAATAAAATGTGAGGCTGGATGAACACAGCAGGCCCAGCAGCATCTGAGGAGCACAAAAGCTGACGTTTCGGGCCGAGACCCTTCATCAGAGACGGGGATGGGGTGAGGGTTCTGGAATAAATAGGGAGAGAGGGGGAGGCGGACCGAAGATGGAGAGAAAAGAAGATAGGTGGAGAGAGTATAGGTTGGGAGGTAGGGACGGGAGAGGTCAATCCAGGGAAGACGGACAGGTCAAGGAGGTGGGATGATGTTAGTAGGTAGATGGGGGTGCGGCTTGGGGTGGGAGGAAGGGATGGGTGAGAGGAAGAACAGATTAGGGAGACAGAGACAGGTTGGACTGGTTTTGGGATGCAGTGGGTGGAGGGGAAGAGCTGGGCTGGTTGTGCGGTGCAGTGGGGGGAGGGGACGAACTGGGCTGGTTTTGGGATGCGGTGGGGGAAGGGGAGATTTTGAAAATGGTGAAGTCCACATTGATACCATTAGGCTGCAGGGTTCCCAGGAGGAATATGAGTTGCTGTTCCTGCAACCTTTGGGTGGCTGGCATCATTGTGGCACTGCAGGAGGCCCATGATGGACATGTCATCTAAAGAATGGGAGGGGCAGTGGAAATGGTTTGCGACTGGGAGGTGCAGTTGTTTGTTGCGAACTGAGCGGAGGTGTTCTGCAAAGCGGTCCCCAAGCCTCCGCTTGGTTTCCCCAATGTAGAGGAAGCCACACCGGGTACAGTGGATGCAGCATACCACATTGGCAGATGTGCAGGTGAACCTCTGCTTAATGTGGAATGTCATCTTGGGGCCTGGGATAGGGGTGAGGGAGGAGGTGTGGTGGCAAGTGTAGCATTTCCTGCGGTTGCAGGGGAAGGTGCCGGGTGTGGTGGGGTTGGAGGGCAGTGTGGAGCGAACAAGGGAGTCACGGAGAGAGTGGTCTCTCCGGAACGCAGACAGGGGTGGGGATGGAAAAATGTCTTGGGTGGTGGGGTCGGATTGTAGATAGCAGAAGTGTCGGAGGATGATGCGTTGTATCCGGAGGTTGGTGGGGTGGTGTGTGAGAACGAGGGGGATCCTCTTTGGGCGGTTGTGGCGGGGGCGGGGTGTGAGGGATGTGTTGCGGGAAATACGGGAGACGCGGTCAAGGGAGTTCTCGATCACTGTGGGGGAAAGTTGCGGTCCTTGAAGAACTTGGACATCTGGGATGTGTGTGAGTGGAATGTCTTATCGTGGGAGCAGATGCGGCGAAGGCGAAGGAATTGGGAATATGGGATGGAATTTTTGCAGGAGGGTGGGTGGGAGGAGGTGTATTCGAGGTAGCTGTGGGAGTCGGTGGGCTTGAAATGGACATCAGTTACAAGCTGGTTGCCTGAGATGGAGACTGAGAGGTCCAGGAAGGTCAGGGATGTGCTGGAAATGGCCCAGGTGAACTGAAGGTTGGGGTGGAAGGTGTTGGTGAAGTGGATGAACTGTTTGAGCTCCTCTGGGGAGCAAGAGGCGGCGCCGATACACTCATCAATGTACCGGAGGAAGAGGTGGGGTTTGGGGCCTGTGTAGGTGCGGAAGAGGGGCTGTTCCACGTAACCTACAAAGAGGCAGGCATAGCTGGGGCCCATGCGGGTGCCCATGGCCACCCCCTTAGTCTGTAGGAAGTGGGAGGAGTCAAAAGAGAAGTTGTTGAGGGTGAGGACGAGTTCGGCAAGGCGGATTAGGGTGTCGGTGGAGGGGGACTGGTCGGGCCTGCGGGACAGGAAGAATTGGAGGGCCTGGAGGCCATCTGCATGCGGAATGCAGGTGTACAGGGACTGGACGTCATGTGAAGATGAGGTGTTGGGGGCCAGGACATTGGAAAGTCCTGGAGGAGGGGGAGGGAGTGGGTGGTGTCACGGACGTAGGGTAGGGTGTTCCTGGACCACAGGGGAGGAAAATGGAGTCCAGATAGGTGGAGGTGAGTTCGGTGGGGCAGGAACAGGCTGAGACGATGGGGTCGACCAGGGCAGGCAGGTTTGTGGATGTTGGGAAGGAGATAGAAACGGGCCGTGCGGGGTTGGGGAACAATGAGGTTGGAGGCGGTGGGTGGGAGGTCCCCTGAGGTGATGAGGTCATGAACGGTGTTGGAGATGATGGTCTGGTGCTCGGGTGTGGGGTCATGATCAAGGGGGCGGTAGGAGGTGGTGTCAGAGAGTTGGCGTCTGCCCTCGGCGATTCGAGGTCAGTGCGCCATACTACCACTGCGCCACCCTTGTCTGGGGGTTTGATGGTGAGGTTGGGGTTGGAGCGGAGGGCTGGCCCGTTCTGCAGGGAAGAGGTTGGAGTGGGTGAGAGGGGTGGAGAGGTTGAGGCGGCTCATGTCTCGACGGCAGTTGGAGAAGGAGAGGTTGCGGGAGCGTAGGAGGCCTGGGGGTGGTCTCCAGGAGGAGGACTTGTGTTGGAAGAGGGTGAAGGGGTCAGTGGAGGGAGGGTTCGGCTCCCGGTTGAAGAAGTAGGCGTGGAGGCGAAGACAGTGGAAAAACTGCTCTATGTCCAGTCGGGACTGGTATTGGTTGATGTGTGGTTGTAGGGGACAAAGGTGAGCCCTTCCTGAGGACTGACCGTTCGTCCTCAGTCAGTGGGAGGGTCTGGGGAGACGGTAAACTGCGGCAGGGCCAGGTGTTGCTGTCTCCTCTGGGGCTGCTGGCTGTGGGCGGAGCGATGAGGTCGTCGGCCGTGGGCGGGGTTCCGTCGGCTTCGGCTGTGGGCGGGGGTCCGTCGGCCGTGGGCGGGGTTCCGTCGGCGTTTGGAGGATCGGGGTGGGCGGCAGCAGCTGCGGTGAGGGTGGTGCGTGAGGTGTTGTACCTGAAGTGGAGGTGGTGAGTGCAGCAGCGGTTCCGGAAGTGGTGCGGCCGGCGGAGGTGGATGTGACGTCATCGGTGGGGTCTCCGGCCGTGTTTTCATGGTCAATGGCGGCGGGGCAGGTACAGACTCGGGATTTGGGAGGCGCAGGAATCCTGTACAGACTCGGGATTTGGGAGGCGCAGGAATCCTCTTGTGGGAGGCAGGGACCCGTGAGTTGGTTGTACTTAGGATTTTTGGTGTCCAGTAAAGCCGAGTGGAACTGGGTGTTCAGTCTGTGGATCCTGCGGCGGATAAAAAACAGCAGGGGTCATGTGCAGGTCTGGGAGAGGGAGGCTCTGAGCTGGGGCTGGATTGCAGTGTGTGGAGGTGCCGGCGCATGGCTGCGAGTCTCTGTTTCAGGAGTCGCAGGGAGAAACGCTTCTGAAGGGTCTGAATATTCTGGGTGTAGAGGTGATGTCAGCCTGTCTGCTGTGTTCATCTCCCTTCCTCCTTGCCCCCGGTCCTGCTCCTTCCCCGCCTCCGGTCCTGCTCCTTCCCCGCCCCCGGTCCTGCTCCTTCCCCCCCACCCCCCGTCCTGCTCCTTCCCCCCCCACCCCCCCCCCCTGCTCCTTCCCCCCCCTGCTCCTTCCCCCCCACCCCCCCCTGCTCCTTCCCCCCCACCCCCCCCCTGCTCCTTCCCCCCCCACCCCCCCCTGCTCCTTCCCCCCCACCCCCCCCCTGCTCCTTCCCCCCCACCCCCCCCCTGCTCCTTCCCCCCCACCCCCCCCCCTGCTCTTTCCCCCCCACCCCCCCCCCTGCTCCTTCCCCCCACCCCCCGTCCTGCTCCTTCCCCCCCCACCCCCCCGTCCTGCTCCTTCCCCCCCCACCCCCCGTCCTGCTCCTTCCCCCCCCCACCCCCCCCGTCCTGCTCCTTCCCCCCCACCCCCCCCGTCCTGCTCCTTCCCCCCCACCCCCCGTCCTGCTCCTTCCCCCCCACCCCCCGTCCTGCTCCTTCCCCCCCCACCCCCCGTCCTGCTCCTTCCCCCCCTGCTCCTTCCCCCCCCCTGCTCCTTCCCCCCCACCCCCCACCCCCCACCCCCCCCCTGCTCCTTCCCCCCCCTGCTCCTTCCCCCCCACCCCCACCCCCCCCCCTGCTCCTTCCCCCCCACCCCCCCCTGCTCCTTCCCCCCCACCCCCCCCCTGCTCCTTCCCCCCCACCCCCCCCTGCTCCTTCCCCCCCCTGCTCCTTCCCCCCCACCCCCCCCTGCTCCTTCCCCCCCACCCCCCCCCTGCTCCTTCCCCCCCACCCCCCCCCTGCTCCTTCCCCCCCACCCCCCCCTGCTCCTTCCCCCCCACCCCCCGTCCTGCTCCTTCCCCCCCCACCCCCCGTCCTGCTCCTTCCCCCCCCCACCCCCCGTCCTGCTCCTTCCCCCCCCCACCCCCCGTCCTGCTCCTTCCCCCCCCACCCCCCGTCCTGCTCCTTCCCCCCCCACCCCCCGTCCTGCTCCTTCCCCCCCCCACCCCCCGTCCTGCTCCTTCCCTCCCCCACCCCCCGTCCTGCTCCTTCCCCCCCCACCCCCCGTCCTGCTCCT
Source organism: Stegostoma tigrinum (assembly GCF_030684315.1). Classification (NCBI taxonomy): domain Eukaryota; kingdom Metazoa; phylum Chordata; class Chondrichthyes; order Orectolobiformes; family Stegostomatidae; genus Stegostoma; species Stegostoma tigrinum. Next base: position 111,742 of record NW_026728159.1, on the reverse strand, counting down.
TCCCCCCCCCCGCCGTCCTGCTCCTTCCCCCCCCCCGCCGTCCTGCTCCTTTCCCCCCCCCGCCGTCCTGCTCCTTTCCCCCCCCCCGCCGTCCTGCTCCTTTCCCCCCCCCCCGCCGTCCTGCTCCTTTCCCCCCCCCGCCGTCCTGCTCCTTTCCCCCCCCCCGCCGTCCTGCTCCTTCCCCCCCCCCCCCGCCGTCCTGCTCCTTCCCCCCCCCCCGCCGTCCTGCTCCAGCCGTCCGTTCCTCCCTCCAGCTGTCCCTTCCTCATAATTGGGGTCAGCCAGCAACATCCACATCCCGTGAATATAAAAAGAATCCTCCATGCTACCTGTGCCAATTGGATTCACAGTTTATTGTAACATCTTTCTTCCAAGATCCGATTACCTCTTGGTCTATAGACTGTATGCTCTCCTGGACTGTGTCTTCTGTCAGGGGATGCATGAATCTGAAACTGTCACAGCTGTGACGACTTTCCTTTGGTGTTCATATCTATCCAAACTGATTGTATATTTTGCCTGGGAGCCAGTTAGCTCAGTTGGCTGGTTGGTAATTCAGAATGATACCAACAGCATGGAATACTACACTGTCTGAAGTTACAATGAAGGAGTCTCCTTCTCAACCTGTCTCCTCATCTGAGGTGTGGCAACCTTCAATTTAAACCACCTCCAGTTATCTCTCTGTCCACTGGGAGAGCAGTCCTGTGGTCCCGTCTGGGACTATAGTGACTTTGAATCTGCAAATCAAGATAATTTCTCACCAATGTATTGATCTCATCTTCGACTCTACGAAAAACCAAAAAAAAACCCAATGAGATGAATTTTGGATCAGTAATTATACATGGCATAATTGGACAAAAAATGCACTGTTGTTAAAATAATTAGCAATTCAACCAGAAAGGCCACTAATGTGAATCCTGGATCTGTGTATCATTTGAAATGAGTTAATTGTATAGTTTTAGTATTTGACCACAAGATGGAGAATTCTGTTGAGGTGATGTTGTAGCCAGAAGATAGAAAGATGATAGAAATCTTTGGAGAGATATGGGCCAAGCACAGGCAGGTGTAGCTAGTTCAGTTTGGGATTGTGATCAGCAGAGACTGGTTGGACCAAAGGATCTTTTTTCATGCTGTACGACTGTATGAAACTCAAGCTTAATTGTTCGAAACTCACATTCAGACATATCTAACCTTTATCATAATCTTACAGAAAGATAGCGACTTTTTCCCTCAGAATTGCAGACTCTTTAATTTTACATCTTCCAAGACATTTAGCAGGGAGAGCGTGGATTATAGAGTGAGTTGAGTAGATTGGTTCATTATTAATTCTTAACTAAATTTGATTTATTTTACATTTTTAGACAACATCAGGTGAAGATGTGCGTGATTTCAGCAAGGTGCTGAAAAATAAGTTCAGATCAAAGAAACACTTTGCCAAACATCCTCGCTTGAGTTATTTACTAGTACAAACAGTTCTAGAAGGCGAGAAGCTTGAGAGGTAAGGTTATTGATGTGAGATTTATGAACGTATCAGTGCTCACGTGGGAGTTGACAAATATTGCAGCATGATTCATTCTGCAGCTTTGCAGGAGAGTGAGGTTGTCCATTTGCGCATATGTCAGAAGTACACAATACAAAAACAAGGGGGGCTTAACTGATATCATTGGACCTCTCGCCTTCAAAACAGTGTACTTAGTCAGAGAGTACATCTGCTGACGACTGGGCCCCTGCAGTCCTCTCCCGCTGACAGGGACTGTCCCCCGCAGCCCTGTCCCGCTGACAGGGACTGTCCCCCGCAGCCCTGTCCCGCTGACAGGGACTGTCCCCCGCAGCCCTGTCCCGCTGACAGGGACTGTCCCCCGCAGCCCGGACCCGCTCACAGGGACTGGCCCCCTCGGTCCTGACCCGCTCACGGCGACTTGCCCCCTCGGTCCTGACCCGCTCACGGCGACTTGCCCCCTCGGTCCTGACCTCACAGCGACTGGCCCCTGCAGTTCTGACCCACTCTCAAGCACCCCACCCACCCTCCTCCTTCTCCCCCCCCCCCCCCCCAACCCTCGTCCTCCATCTCCCCTCCCCCCACACTCTTCTTCATTCCACCCCTCCACCCTCCTCCTCCTTCCACCCCCCCACCCTCCTCTTCCTATCCCCACCACCCTCCTCTTCCTATCCCCACCACCCTCCTCCACAACCTCCTTTGCCCCCACCCTCCACCTCCCTCCTCACCACCCTCCTCATCCTCCTCACCACCCTCCTCCTCCTTCCACCCCCATCCTCCTCCTCCTTCCACCCCCATCCTCCTCCTCCTTCCACCCCCATCCTCCTCCTCCTTCCACCCCCACCCTCCTCCTCCTTCCACCCCCCACCCCCTCCTCCTTTCCCCCCCACCCCCTCCTCCTTTCCCCCCCACCCCCTCCTCCTTTCCCCCCCACCCCCTCCTCCTTTCCCCCCACCCCCTCCTCCTTTCCCCCCCCACCCCCTCCTCCTTTCCCCCCCACCCCCTCCTCCTTTCCCCCCCACCCCCTCCTCCTTTCCCCCCCACCCCCTCCTCCTTTCCCCCCCACCCCCTCCTCCTTTCCCCCCCCACCCCCTCCTCCTTCCCCCCCACCCCCTCCTCCTTCCCCCCCCCACCCCCTCCTCCTTCCCCCCCCACCCCCTCCTCCTTCCCCCCCCACCCCCTCCTCCTTCCCCCCCCACCCCCTCCTCCTTCCCCCCCCACCCCCTCCTCCTTCCCCCCCCACCCCCTCCTCCTTCCCCCCCCCTCCTCCTTCCCCCCCCACCCCCTCCTCCTTCCCCCCCCACCCCCTCCTCCTTCCCCCCCCACCCCCTCCTCCTTCCCCCCCCACCCCCTCCTCCTTCCCCCCCCACCCCCTCCTCCTTCCCCCCCCACCCCCTCCTCCTTTCCCCCCCACCCTCCTCCTCCTTCCCCCCCACCCCCCTCCTTCCCCCACCAACCCCCCTTTCCCCGACCCTCCTCCTCCTTCCACCCCCCACCTTCCTCCTCCTTCCACCCCCCACCTTCCTCCTCCTTCCACCCCCCACCTTCCTCCTCCTTCCACCTCCCACCCTCCTCCACATTCCACCCCCCACCCTCCTCCACCTTCCACCCCCCACCCTCCTCCACCTTCCACCCCCCACCCTCCTCCACCTTCCACCCCCCACCCTCCTCCACCTTCCACCCCCCACCCTCCTCCACCTTCCACCCCCCACCCTCCTCCACCTTCCACCCCCCACCCTCCTCCACCTTCCACCACCCCACCCTCCTCCACCTTCCACCACCCCACCCTCCTCCTCCTTCCACCCCCCACCCTCCTCCTCCTTTCCCCACCACCCTCCTCCACAACCTCCTTTGCCCCCACCCTCCGCCTCCCCCCTCAGCACCCTCCTCCTCCTTCCCCCCCTCCTCTTCATCCCCCTACCCCCCTCCTCCTTCCACCCCCTACCCCCCTCCTCCTTCCACCCCCTACCCCCCTCCTCCTTCCAGCCCCTACCCTCCTCCTCATTCCCCCCAACCCTCCTCATTCTCCGCCCCGCTCTCCTCCTCCTCCTTCCCCCCCCCGACCACCCTCCTCCTTCCTTCCTACCACCCTCCTCCTTCCAGCCCCTACCCCGCTCCTCATTCCCCTCAACCCTCCTCCTTCTCCGCCCCACCCTCCTCCCCCTCCTCATTTCCCCCCAACCCTCCTGCTTCCCCCCACAACCCTCCTCTTGCTCCTCCTTTGTTATCACGGAGTAGGAGGAGGGTTGGGGGGAAGGAGGAGGAGTGGGCTGGGGGGCAATAGAGGAGTTGAGGAGGAGAGATAAGGAGAACTGCAGATGCTGGAGAATCCACGTGAACAAAGTGTGGAGCTGGATGAACACAGCAGGCCAAGCAGCATCTCAGGAGCAAAAAGCTGACGTTTCGGGCCTAGACCCTTCATCAGAGACGGGGATGGGGAGAGGGAACTGGAATAAATAGGGAGAGAGGGAGAGGCAGACCGAAGAAGGAGAGAAAAGAAGATAGGTAGAGAGGAGAGTATAGGTGAGGTCGGGTGAGGATAGGTCAGTCCAGGGAAGATGGATAGGTCAAGGAGGCAGGATGAGGTAGAGGTAGGAAATGGAGGTGTGGCGAGAGGTGGGACAGAGGGATGGGTGAGAGGAAGAACAGGGTTGGGATGCAGTGGGGGGAGGGGACGAGCTGAGCTGGTTTTGGGATGCAGTGGGGGGAGGGGACGAGCTGAGCTGGTTTTGGGATGCAGTGGGGCGAGGGGACGAGCTGAGCTGGTTTTGGGATGCAGTGGGGGAAGGGGAGATTTTGAAGCTTGTTTTCTCTCCATCTTCGGTCCGCCTCCCCCCTCTCTCCCTATTTATTCCAGTTCCCCCACCCCATCCCCGTCTGTGAGAGAGGGTCTGGGCCCGAAACGTCAGCTTTTGTGCTCCTGAGATGCTGCTTGGCCTGTTGTGTTCATCCAGCTCCACACTTTGTTAAACTGGATTCTCCAGCATGTGCAGTTCCCATTATCTCTCCCCCCTCCTCCTCCTCCCCCCGACCACCCTCCTCCTCATCCTCCTACTTAGCCTCTCCCTCTCCTTCCTACTCCTTCTCCTCCTCCTCCTCCACTCCCAACACCCTCCTCCTCCTCCTCCACTCCCACCAGCCTCCTCCTCCTCCTCTTCCACTCCCCCCACCCTCCGCCTCCTCCTCCTCCTCCACTCCCCCCAACCTCCTTGTCCTCCTCCTCCTCCTCCTCCTCTTCCACTCCCCACGACCTCCTCCTCCTCCACTCCCCCCACCCTCCTCCCCCTCCTCCTCCCCCACCATCCTCCCCTCTCACCCCCACCCTCTTCCACCCCCTCCTTCCCCCCCCCACCCTTTTCCTCCATCTTCCCGCCCCACCCCCCCAATCCTTTGACCGTACCCTTGCTACTCCTGACCCCCCACCCTTTCTCCTACTCCTCATTTCCCCCACCCTCCCGCTCCTCCTCCTATTCCCCCCACCCTCCGCCACCCCCTCCTCCTGACAGCCACTTGCCCCCGCCATCGTCACCCGCACACAGCCACTTGCCCCTTCCGTCCTCACCCGCGCACAGCCACTTGCCCCTGCAGTACTTAGCAACTGACAGCGACTTGCCTCCTCTGTCATTACCTGTCCCCAGCCTCTTGCCACTGCTGTCCTGAACCCCTCACAGCCTCTTGCCCCTGCAGTCCTCACCCGTCCACGGCGACTTGCCCTTTCTGTCCTGACTCGCTCACAGTGACTTGCGCCCTCTCTCCTGACGCACTCAGAGCCAGTTGCCCCCGCAGCCCTGACCCGCTCACAGGGACTGTCCCCCCCCGCAGCCCTGACCCGCTCACAGGGACTGTCCCCCGCAGCCCTGACCCGCTCACAGGGACCCTCCCCCGCAGCCCTGTCCCGCTCACGGGGACCGGCCCCCGCAGCCCTCACCCGCTCACGGCTAACTGCCCCCGCAGCCCTGACCCGCTCACGGCTAACTGCCCCCGCAGCCCTGTCCCGCTCACGGGGACCGGCCCCCGCAGCCCTCACCCGCTCACGGGGACCCTCCCCCGCAGCCCTGACCCGCACACGGGGACCCTCCCCCGCAGCCCTGACCCGCACACGGGGACCCTCCCCCGCAGCCCTGACCCGCACACGGGGACCCTCCCCCGCAGCCCTGACCCGCACACGGGGACTCTCCCCCGCAGCCCTGACCCGCTCACGGGAACCTGCCCCCGCAGCCCTGTCCCGCTCACGGGAACCCTCCCCCGCAGCCCTGACCCGCACACGGGGACCCTCCCGGCGACTTGCCCCTCCTTCCTGATCTGCTCACAGGCACTTGTCCCCTCCGTCGTAACCCGCTCACAACGACTTGTCCCCTCTGTCCTGTCCCGCTCACAGCGTCTTGCCTCCCATCCCTCTTGCACAGGTCACCCCTTGCTCAGAAACGGTCCCAATTATCCATGAGCCGGAAAGCCTGCCCCCTGTGCCAGCTCCTTAACCATGCATTCATCTCACCTGTCTTTCTATGACAACTCTCGAACATGTGGCACTCGTGGCAACCCATAAATTATTACCCTCTGGGTCCTGCCTTTCAGCCTGTTTGCTAACTCCTTGTCCATAGTCCGCAGGATGTCTTCCCTCTTTCTGCCCATGTCATTGGTACCAACGTGCGCGGTGGCCTTTGGCTGCTCACCCTCCACCTTAAGAATTTGTTGCAACCACTCAGAGATGTCCTTGACCTTGGCACCAGGGAAGCAACACACAGCCCTGGTGTCTCAAATGTGGCGACAGAATCTATGCCCCCAATGAATGAGTCTCCAACCACGCTCGCTCACTTGGATTTACCTGACCCTGTCCCACAGCAGGGTGGTTTGTACCATGGACCTGGCTACTGCTGGTTCTATAACTGACCCAGTTTAGTTTTAGATCAGTGTTAACCTTGGTTTAGTGGATAGCCGAGCACCTCAGTAGTCTACAATACAGGAGAAATACATTCTTAAGCTCACGGATTCTGTGACAGTCAAGGACAAGCACTGAATTGTTCTAACCTGATTTCCAACACCTGGCCCGTAGCCTTGCATGGCTTGCATAGCACTTGCACATTTAAGAAAAAATAAATCTAAGGATGAAGTGAGCGTAAGGACATGGAATTTTTTTGATATGGTCATATTCTCTCTTGTTGGAGCTGATTGCTGCTTAGCACTTGTATGGTGCAAATGTAACTTATCCTTTATCAGGCCAAGCCTGATCGTTGTCCAAGTCTCACTGTATTTTCTCATCGTTGACTTCACTGTTGGGTCTAACCAACATTTTGTACATACCCTGCCTATTCTGAAACTCTATCACTTAATATTAAGTCTACTAAAGACAAGTATCCAATGTGCCTTCCAAACCACTTCAACGACCTCGTCCATTACATTGGGGGATCAACAGGCATACACATCAAGATCCTGAGATCCCTCTGATCATTGGTGCTTGTGAGGTCCCCATGATTCATCATGGGCTCCAAAATCTGTTTGTGCTGTGTCACCTAATCCTTATCCCGTTTGTCCTGACGTGAAATAATGTTCTCAAACGCTTCTCAAAAATGCTTCCCAATCCTACTTTTTGCAATCATGATACAAGTGAGCATAAAACTTGGAACACGACAGCAACAGGAATGTGCCCTTTGGCCCACCGTGCTGGGCCAAACATGACAACAAATGAAATAATCCTTTCTGCCTGTCCTTGATCCATAGTCCTCCATTCCTTGCATATTCGTGCACTTAACTGAAAGACCCTTTTAAATGCTTTCATCGTATTTGCATCCACTGCCACCCCGGGCAATGTATTCCACACTTTTAACATGCTCAGTGTGAAATATTTGCCCCTCACATCTCTTTTGAACTTGCCCCCCTCTCAGCTTAAATGCATGCCCCCTAATAGTGGACACTTCAACTCCGGGGGAGAAATTTTCTGACCGTTAGCTGTATTTATGTATGTCCTAATTTTATAGACTTCTATCAAGCCTGCCCTCAGCTTCTCCTGCCCCAGAGAAAACGAAGAGTTTTTCCAGCTCCTCCTCCTCGTTCATACCCTCTATTCCAGTCAGCATGCTGGTAAATCTCTTCTGCACCCTGCCCAAAGCCTGCACATCCTTAGTGTAATGTGGCGGCCAGAATTGAATGCAATACTCTGTGTGGTCTCAACAAAGTCTTGTAAAGCTGCAATGTGACATCCTGACTCTTGCACTGAGTTTCCCTCAGCATAAAGGCAAGCATGCGATATGCCTTCTTGACCACCCTGTCTACTTGTGTGGCGACTGTCAGGGAGTTACGATCGAGGACCCCAAGATCCCTCTGGACTTCACTGCTGTTTGGGATCCTGCCGTTAACTGTGTATCCCTTTCCTTAACACTTGTTCTCCTAAAATGCAACACCTCATGCCTGCCCAGATTAAATTCCATCGGCCATTTCTCCGCTCGAGTTTGCAATTGGTCTGTATCTTGCTGTGTCCTTTGACAACCTTCCATGCTGTCCACAAGTCCATTGGTCCTTATATCATCTGCAAACTTACTCATCCCCCGTCTACATTTGCCACCAAGACATTTACATATATCACAAACAGCAGAAGCCACATCGATGCGGAACACCACTCGTCACTGAGCTGCAGCCAGAAAAACAGCTTTCCACCACTGAGACGGCAAGAACTGTAGATGCTGGAATCAGAGTTAACCAAGTGTGGAGCTGGAGGAACGCAGCAGGTCAGGCAGCATCAGAGGAACAGGAAAGCTGACATTGTTGATGCTGCCTGGCCTGCTGTGTTCCTCCAGCCCTACACTGTGTTATCTTTGTTAGCCTTCCACCGCTCCCGTCTGCCTTATATGGGCAGGCCAAGTCACCATGGATCTCATGGATCCTAATCTTCTGGATGAGCATACCATGAGGAACCTTGTTAAAAACGTTCGTAAAATCCATGTATATGTTATCAACTGTTCTACCTGAATTGATCACCCTTGTCACCTCCTTGAAAACTTCAACTGACTTGGTAAGACATAACCTGCACCGCATAATGCCATGCTGGCTGTCCCTTATTAGCCCATACTTTTGAGACATGAGACACTCACCAGTCTGTAGTTTCCTGGAAAGTCCCTGTTTTCCTGCTTGAACAGAGGAACGACTTTGTCCACTCACCAGTCTCCGCAACCCCTCCAGTGCCTGGCAAGGATATCAGATCCTATTGAAAGTCGTGTGTTGATGCATTTGTGTCATGATTGTGTTTTGTTTCAGCCCTAACATTCAAAGCAGTGTAAGAATGTCTTTGTGCAGCAGGCGAGGTGTGATGAGACTGAGCCTTCATACAATTGCAAGATGTTGAAAATTTGCCATTATTTATGAAAACAGTGATAAATTTCCATGATCAACATTTCTGTTACACTGCAATGATTATCCCATGGCGTGTAAAATCAGAAAGATACGATAAAATGAGACTGGGTCATTTGCAGGGAGAATGTTTGCCTTTCATGTCTATAGAAGTAGTGAAATATTTCCATGAATCTAAGAGTCACTTTTCCGTTCATTGAAGGACACAATCATCGCCTTGGAAGCTTCATCACGATACTACTTTGATTCTTCTTCCCTCTTCAGAAATGCAATGTGCAAATTCAATTCCATGGTTTTGGAAGTCCCATTGAGAACACGATTCATTTGTGCCGGCATAATGCTCTGACCGAGAAAGAATTGAAGGTGAGTTTGTAGTTTAGAAGATCGCAGCAATTTATGCATCAACTTCTTCATCGATAACGTTCCATTAATTTCAAACTGCATTTTCCACTCTGCGAGATAATAACTGTTAGAACAAGCAACGGCATCGGTAGATGGTCAATGGGGAATGCAATGTTACAAAACCCGATCCATTCAACAACATATTTCAGATATGTCAACAAATTAAATATTCCAGCACAGGATAAAACAAGGAAGATGAGAGTGAGGAGGCAATAGTTCTGATGACAAAAGAACAGAAATTTACCTTTATCCATTCGAGCAAAAAAGCAGGCACACAAATAAATAATCATCTAAGAATGTACGTGTGCAACGGAGGCTATCGGGGGACTAAAAATGCCAATTTGTTGTCATGCGTATTGCTGAAAGGGTGAGGGAAACAGATTCTGTGGTAAATTTGAAGAAATGCGGATAATGCATCTCAGGATGTTGGAGAAAGAAGATTTGTGGACTGAGGCAAATCGTATTGCCCTTTTCAGGAGTTAATAGGTTCATAATGAATTGAAAGACTTCCTTCTGTGCTGAAAGCTTTAGTTTAGTTGCAGCTGGATGACAATTTCTGTTCCTGGTAGTATTTAGCAAACTGTTAAAAGTGAATGTCACTGCACAGAATTCCAAACATAACTCCAATCAGTACAGAAAATATCCAAGGGGTGTGATGAGTTGTATCCTCTCATGTTGAAGAACGCAGCTGCAGATACAATGGAGGCACTGATGATAATCTTCCAAGAATCCTTAGATTGTGGAAAATTCTCAGAGGGTTGAAAGATTGTGAACATAACACCATTGTTCCAAAGATAGTTGGACAAAATAGTAAGCAAGTATTGCCAATTTAGGTCAACCTGGGTAGATGTTCATGCCGGCAATGAAAGATGAAATAACAGGGTACTGAGTGTGCTTTCACATCCTACAGAGTTAACATCTTTTCATAAAGGGGAAATAATACTTGACAAACTTGCTACAGTGCTTTGAGAAGGAAACAAACATTACTGACGAAGGACCACCAGTTGATGTAGTACATTGAGATTTCAACAAAGCATTTGATAAGGTACAGCTCATAAGGTGTCTCAAAAGAAAAGAGCCCGTGTGTTCAAGGGTAGTATGTTCGGATGGACGGAGGACTGCATCGTAAATAGAAGTAGAGTCGTAGCAGCAGGATGGTAACTTACAAGTCATGTACAGCCACAGAGCGAGTGCTGCGGAGGCCGGACACCTCATGTTGACTGGGTTGATTTCGGAAATGGCGGAGGGGATTGCTATGCTTAGGAAAGTTGGGCTACATTCATTGGAGTTTATAAGATTGAAAAAAATCTTATGTTTTCGCCATTTAAGATTGTTAAGAGGCTTGATAGTGTATATCCGTAGAGATTACTCCCATTTGTGAAAGATTTTACGACCAGAGGCCACATTTTCAAATTGGCTGCCTATTAATTCAGGGAAGAATTACTTCTTTCAGGTTGTAGCAATTTATTGAACACTTCAACCAAGAGTTCAGGCAGACCCTCCAATAAGAGACACCTCCTCTGTATTAATTCTCTAGATTTGACAGAAGATCGGCCCTGTGAGAGGGTCAGTACTGAGGTATTGAAGCTTTGTCAGAAGGCGAATAATGAGTGCGGGCACTGAAGAAGTGCCTCATTGACAGGGGTTCAGTCCTGACCCCTGTGAGAGTTCATCATTGTCAGATGGTCAATACTGAGACAATGCTTCCTTGTAAAAGGATCAGCACTAAAGATCTGCCACACATTTTTAGTGTCAGTATTGAGGAAATGCAGCAATATGAGAGGGTCCAAACTGTGGGAGTGCATTATTGTCAGAAGGTCAAGACTGAGGCAACACCTCATTCTAAGGTGAGGCAATGCCATACAAATAGAAGGTCAGTCCTGAGATATTGCTACTGTGAGAGGGTCAGAAATAAAGGTGCCTCCTTGTCTGATGGTCAGAACTGAGGGATTGAAGCATTGTCAGAGCTTCAATACCGAGGCCTTGCTTCGTTGTCAAAGGATCAAATCTGTGGTAGTGCGATATTGTCAGAGGATCAATGCTGAGGCAGTGGCTCATAATAATGGTGTGTTTTTGATGACAGCGTGCATCGAAGTGGTTCTTTTGTGATTCTATCAAGTGCAGTTCAAGGAATGCTTGCCAATTTTCTGAAAGATGAACATTTATTGAGGAAATAAAAGATGGAGAAAGAGTAATTAAAAAGAATAACAAGTAGAGAGTAAAAAAGAATAAGCCTCATGTTCTTGTGGCCGTGAGGGACCCCTCGATCAATGGCTGGCCTGGAGGCTGAGTTTGTTCCTGGCACCGTTCGCGGTCTCATTCCGAGATGACGTCCAGTGCCGAGGAACAAAATGCTCCCTCTGCTCCGGTGTAACAAACGACTTGGCAAAGAAAAAAACCAGTTACAGAAATAAAATTAACTGTAAAACAGGAATGCTGACAGGACTCATTCAAAGTCAACCATTTCGCAAATATCAAGAAATGTTACCCTTCAGCCCATCCTATTCATGGGGTTGGAACTGCTAGTACCACACGAATGCAGCATCACGACTGAGGCAATGCAGCACTGTGCGAGGGTCAGTATTAAGGGTCAGTTTTGAGGCAGTGCCTTGATGTTATGCAGTCAGAACATTATTGCCACATGTTCAATACAGACAGTGTGTTGACCCTCTGTCAATGCTTCAATGCCTCAGTGCCTACCCTCTGATAATGAATCACTCCAACAGTTCTGACCCTATCTTGCAAGACCTCAGTATGACCTTTCTGACCCTATTACAGTGGGCCACTGCTGCAGTATTGACCATCTGATAATGATGCAATACCTCAGTTCTGACCCTCCTGGCAGTTGTGCAACACCTCAGTCCGCACCCTTTCATCATTCGGCACTTGCTCAATTATGAGCCCTTTGTGAGTTAGTTGTGAGGCAAGACTTCATTGCTGCAGTGTCAGTGCTGAGAGCGGGCCTTTTTATTAGCTCATCAGTACCTAAGGTACTGGCTAATTGTCAGCAGGTCAGTTCTGAGGCAGCGTCTCTTTGCCCGAACCCTGACTCTAAACCCAGCCTCAGCCCTAAACCCATACAAACGCTCGCCTCAGGCTAACCCTCACCTCAGCATTAACCCTAACCCTAACCCTAACCCTATCCTCAGCGTAAACCTTCCCTGCCCTCAGCCCTAATGCTGATCCTCAGGCCGAACATCTAGTCTCAGCCCTAAAGTGAGCCTCAGTCCTACCACTAGCTGTGGCCTCAGCCCTAAAATGAACCGTAACACACAGCCCCAATTAACGCTTAGCCTCAACCCCAACCCTCGCCTAAGCTCCAAGTCTAACCTCAGCCCTCACCTAACCCCCAATACTTGCCTGCCAGAGAGTTAGTACTGATGAAGTGCTTTAGTTTCAGAGATTTAGTCCTGAGAATGCGCTTCGTTTTCAGAGTGACCATCTGAAACAGCGTCTCATTGAAATGGGGTCAGAATTGCTGGAATGCTACATGGAATGGTGACAGATTGTAGGACTGTCGGTGGGTCAGATCTGAGGTAGTGCATCAACGGTGGATGGTCAGTCTTGAGGGAGTTCAGAGGATCAACGAAGAGGGAATGCCTCAATGCAGTGGCGACAGAACTGAGAGAGGGCCACAGGATTAGAGATATGCCACATGATTGGAGATGGTAGGAAGTGCCTCATTGTCAGCAGGTCCGTTTTGTGGCCGGTCGCCATAGCTGGAGAGTCAGTTCTGAGGCAGTGCGTCTTTGTCAGAGGGTCTGTACTGAAGCAGTGCCTCATTATTCGAGAGGGTTTGGTGTGAGGCAGTATCTGATTGGTGCAAGGTCAGCCCTAAGGGAGTGCCTCTTTGTCAGAGGGTCAGTCCTGAGTTAGCGACTCATTGTGAGGAGTTCAGAATTGAGGGACTGACACGTGATGAGAGGGTCAAAACGGAGGTAGTGTGGCTGTATCTGACAGTCCGAAGGGAGTGCCATTGTTAGAAGGTCAGTTCTGAGAAACTGCCTCCGTGTAATGGCATCAGCATTGAAGCTAACCACGTGACGAGCCGATAAAAACTAAGTTATTGCAGTAGCATCAGAGGGCCAGATCTGTAGGAGTGCATTATTTTCAGAGGTGAATACTGAGGCACAGCCTCAGTGTAAGGGGGTCAAAATTAAGGGAGTGCCACACAATTACAGGGCAGTACGGAAGTATTACAGCACTGTGTGCGGCGCAGAATCGATGGAGTGCATCATTGTTATCCAGCCACAAGTGAGGCAGCGCCTCATTGTAATGGATCAGAATAGGGTCAGTACTGAGAGTCAGTACAGAGGTAGTGCAGAACTGTGGAGGTGTCAGAACTGAGGGAGAGCACCATTGTCAGCTGGTCAAAAGTGCCCCATTGTCGTAAGATCAGAACTGAGGGTGTGCTGCACGATGAGAGGGTCAATATAGAGGAAGTGACTCTTTGTCAGTGTTAATACTGAAGTATGACCTCATCTTGAGGGGATCAGGCTTCAGAGAATGCACTGTTGTCAGAGGGTCGGCACTGCAGCAGGGCTATGTTGTAAGGGGGTCAGAATTGAAGGAGTGCCACCCATTTTAGAAGGTCAGTACAGAGGTAATGTAGCACTGTCAGAGGTAAGTCCTGATGGAGTGCCTCATTGTCATTGGATCAGTTTTCAGGCAGTACCTCTTTGGCAGAGCGTCAGTACTGACGCAGTGCCTGATTGTAATGGGATCAGAATTCAAGGAGTGCCACTGCCTCACTGAGGTACTGCAGCTCTATCAGAGGGTCAGTGGCCTATTGTCAGAGGGTCTGTTTGAGCCAGTGCCTACTTGGCAGAGTGTCAGCAATTAGGGAGTTTGCCTTTATCAGAGGGTCAGCACTAGAGAGTGCATTTGTAGCAGCGTGTCAATAGTCAGCCTTGTCCGCCCGAGTCCAACACCAGCACCTCCACATCATCCGCCCACCCTGAGGACTGACCCTCCACCAATGATCTACTGCCTCACACTGGACTGACCAACAATGAGACACTGTCCCTCCAGACCCCCTGACAAAGAAGCAGTGCCTCAGGACTGACTGTCAGGCAAGGAAGGCTCTCTGTCAGTACTGACCCTCTCACAAGGAGACACTGCCTCAGATCATGACCCTCTGACAATAATGCACGCCCACAGTTCAGATTCTATGACGCTGTTGCAGTACCTCAGTACTGAGTCTCTGTTAGTGTGGCACTGCTTCAATTCTGACCCTTCTATAATGAGACACTGCCTCAGTATCGACAGTCTGACAATAGTTCACTCCCACTATTCTGATGCTCTGACAGTGCTGCTATACCTCAGTACTCACTAATTAACAATGAGGGTTAGCGTGAGAGGGTGGCGAGGGTTAGGGTTTGGGTTAGGACCAAGGCTAGGGGTTAGGTGTGAGGATTGGACGAGGTTTTGGATGAGGGTAGAGTTAGGGTGAGGGATGAGACTTGTGTTAGGGTGACTAATGAGGTTAAGTTTGGAGTTCGGGGTAGGGCTCGGGAGAGGTTTTGGGTTAAGGCTGAGGTTAGGCTTCGGGCTGAGTCTATGGTTAGGGTTAGAGCTCAGACCACATTTAGGTTTGGGGCTGAGGCTTCTGCTTAGGTTGAGGGTGAGTGTTAGGCCTGAGGCTAGGCTTAGGCCTGAAGCCGCGGTTAGGTTTGGGGTTGGACTGATTAGACCCACTCTGACCCATTACAATGAGGTACTACCACAGAACTGACTCTCTGTCGATAAAGAACATGAGATGCTGTCAGCTTGTCCAATCAGAAGTCCAATATTAAGGAAATAGTGCACTGTTGGAGAGTTGATAAATATAATATAATATAAAGGGAGTGCTGCACTGTCAGAGGGTTAATGACGTGGGAGTGCTGAAATAGCGCAGAATCAGACCTGAGAGAGTGCTGCACGTTCAGAGAGTTAGTACTGAGGGAGTGCTATAATGTCAGAGGATTGATATCAAGAGGCACCGCCGAAGGATCAGTAGCGCAGTACTGTCCGAAGGCCAATATTGAGAGAGTTCTGCTGCGTCGGTGGGGGTCGATATTACAGAATTGCGACACTATCAGTGTATGGATGTCAGACGGTCAGTTCTGAGGGAGGGCTATGCTGTTGGAGGGTCAATATTGAGTGTGTGCGCGACACTCAGATGATCACTTTGTTGGAGTTCTGCACTGTAACGGAGTGCCACACCGGCAGCGGGTTAATATTAAGGGAGTGCTGCACTGTCAGAGGGTTAAAGATGAGGGAGGGCTTCTCTTTGTGGGGGTGGGTATGAAAGAGAACCTCCCGTTCGGGGATCAATATTAATGTTGTAGAGTCAGTAGAGAGGCAGTGCTGCACTGTGGAGGGTCAATAAGAAGCATGTAGCTCCACTGGCAAGGTGCCAGTGATGACAGAATGCTGCACTGCCAGAGGATCAGCAGTGAGGGAAAACTGTATTGTCAGAGTGTCTTCGTCAAGAAAGTGCCACTCTGTCGGAAGGCCAATATTAAGGGAGTGCTGCACTGTCACAGGATCAATATTAGGGGTGTGCTGCACTAACAGAGGGTCAGTGTTGATTGAATGCTTGACTGTTGCAGAGCCAGGACTGAGGGAATCCTGCATCGTTCCGGTGTCATCATTGAGGGAGTGCTGCACTGTTAAAGGGCCGATAGTAAGGGAGTGTGACACTGTCAAAGGTGGGCTACAGTATCAGAGGGTGAGTAATGAGGGAATGCTGCGCTGTCGGAGGGTCAGCACTGAGGTGGGCTGTACTGTCAGATCGTCAATGTAAATAATAATGTCAGGGGAGTGCTGCATTGTGAGTTGGTCCATATTAAGGGAACGCTGAAACTGTCAGTGATGCTCAGGGTGTGCAACACTGTCAGAGGGAGTGATGTACTCTGAGTGTCAGCACGGAGGCTGACCTTCACTGTAATTGTGTCAGAATTAAAAGACCGGTCAGAGGATATAAACTGAGGCATTTCAGAGCCATCAGAAGGTCGAAACTGAGGTGTTTCAGATCAGTTTGAGGGTGCCTCATTTTAATGTGGTCAGACTTGAGCAAGTGCTTCATTGTCAGAGGCTCAGAACCAAGTGAATGCCTCGTTATCAGACACTGTCCTAAAGAGGGCCTTGTTGTTGGTGGCTGTGTTGTAAGGCAATTCCTCATTGCTGCAGGATCAGCCTTGAGAGTGTGCCAGTCTGGAAGGAGTGCCTAAAAACTGAGAGTGCGCTACACAATTCGAGATTCAGCGCTGAGTAAGTGCCTCATTGTCACAGAGTTGGTTCTGAGGCAGGGTCACATTGCCTTAGGGTCAATTCTGAGGGTGTATGAGGAGCAGACTGTAAATACTGAGTCAGTAGCTCAGTGCATTGGATTCAGAGTTGATGGAGTACAAGATGATTAGAAGTTCAGTCCTGAAGTTTTGCAGCTCTGTCAGAGGATCAGAACTGAGGGGGCAGTGCTTTACTGTCAGCGGATCAGTTCTGAGGCAGTACCTCATTGCTGGAGGGTCAGATGTGGACGAGTGTCACATTGTCAGAAGGCCAGTTCTGAATAAGTGACTTTTTGTCAGAAGGCCAATACTCAGTCAGTGGCTCATTTTGAGCAGATCAGAATTGAGGGTTTGCAACACTTGTCGAGATTCAGTCTGGAGACATTACTGCTACACGCCTGAATTGAGGGAGTGCTGCAAGATTGGAGGGTGAAAATAAACCCGAAAACAGTGACCCCTTTCAATAACCTGTAAAACACAGGGATGACTGTAAATAATCCCTAAAACGCAGAGGCCTTTGTAGGAGTGCCTCAGTGTAATGTTTTCAGAATTGAGGGAGTGCCATGTGATTACAGATTCACTGCTGATGGAGTAGCTCATTGTCACAGGGTCAGTTCTGAGGCAGGGCTGCTTTGCTGGAGGGTCACTTCTGAGTGAGTGTATTAGTATCAGCCCCATGTTGTAGGGACTGTACTTTTCCAGGAAGACAGTTAGAATAATCTTTAATTATAAACTAATCTGAAATACTGTTTGACTTGTTCAGGTTACAATACATGCTGAGTCACCTACAGAATACGCACTTGCTCTCCCTGTCTCTCTCGGTAAGCAAAGGTAGTTTCTTTCAGACTACTGTCAGAAATAAAGTGCTGCGCTGCTGGTCAGTATTGAAGGAATGCTCCATTGTTGGAGGATCAGTACTGAGGGAGTGCTGGACTGTCACAGGGCCAAGATTATGGGTGTGCTGTGCTTTCAGAAGGTCACAAGCAAACAAGCACTGCCAGACATAAAAAACAAAAGAACTGCGGATGCTGTAAGTCGGGAACAAAAAGAAAATTGCCGGAAAATCTCAGCAGGCCTGGCAGCATCTGTGCAGGAGAAAACAGATTCAACGTTTCGAGTCCATTGACCCTTCCTCAGAACTGGGGATCTTCCTCAGAACAGTTCTGAGGAAGGGTCACTGGACCCGAAATGTTATCTCTGTTTTTGCCTCCACAGATGCTGCCAGACCTGCTGAGCTTTTCCAGCAACTTCTGCTTTTGTTGCTGATTTGCAGTGCCCACAGTTCTTTTGTTTTTTACAACACAGACAAAACTTGATCTCTGCAGGAAGCATGATGCTGCATTCTCCAACTTCCCTGGCCTTTTGTAATATAATATTGTCTTTTTAGGACAGAAGTGGCTTTTTTTTTTGTTTTAACTTCTGCACATGCTTTCTATGCAGGTTAAAAGTCTACACCTTTTCAGTTCACTGCAGTGCTGCATAATGAAGACTTGGAACAATTTTTTTTATGAAGTAGAAAATCAGTGTGGTTTGTTTTCCAAAATGTGATGTGTAAGTGCAACACTTAACAGTGTGTTCATCAAACTATTGTTTCCTTTGATCTTTGTGTTGCAGAAATTTCTAGAATCATTTCAGATATATTTTCCTTGATATATTTTAGCAGCTTTCCTGGAGCAAGTCTGTTTTCCTTCGGATGAGACGACTTTCAGACATACTCCCTTTATTATGAGATATAATTGGGGTAATCTTATGAATAATAGGGCTTATCTTATGAAGAGAGGTTGACTGAGCTCGGTCTCTTTTCATTGGAGAAAAGGAGGAGGAGAGGGGACCTAATTGAGGTATACAAGATAATGAGAGGCATAGATAGAGTCGATAGCCAGAGACTATTTCCCAGGGCAGAAATGGCTAGCACGAGGGGTCATAGTTTTAAGCTGGTTGGTGGAAAGTATAGAGGGGATGTCAGAGGCAGGTTCTTTACGCAGAGAGTTGTGAGAGCATGGAATGCGTTGCCAGCAGCAGTTGTGGAAGCAAGGTCATTGGGGTCATTTAAGAGACTGCTGGACATGCATATGGTCACAGAAATTTGAGGGTGCATCCATGAGGATCAATGGTCGGCACAACATTGTGGGCTGAAGGGCCTGTTCTGTGCTGTACTGTTGTATGTTCTATGTTCTATGTTCTAAAATGAGGAGGATTTTTATTCACTGAGACACGCATGACTATATGTTTAAATCATTGGAAAATGCATTCTGTTAGGACTGTCATGTTATCTGGTGTTTGGACCAGGCTTTCCGATTAAATGCAAGTGATTAAGGATGCTAATGATGCCACATGTTATTACAAGAGGAAATGAACTTCCAAGTAAGGATTTTATGCCACATTTATACACAGCATGGACCACGCAGCATGGATGCAGTGACTGAGTGAAATGGGATGCAGTGGCTGTGGGAAATGGGATGCCGTGACGGAGTGAAATGGGATGCCGTGACAGAGTGAAATGGGATGCCGTGACAGAGTGAAATGGGATGCTCACAGCGAATTGCCCCCTCCATCCTGACCCTCTCGCAGCGACCTGACCCGCTCACACTGACTCGCCCCTGCAGTCCTGACCCGCTCACAGTGACTAGCCCCTGCAGTCCTGACCAGCTCACAGCGACTTCTCTCTGCAGTCCTGACCCACTCACAGCGACCTACCCCTCCGTGCTGACCCGCTCAGAGTGAGTTTCCCCTGCAGTCCTGACCCCCCTCACAGTGACCTGCTCCCTCACTCCTGACCCGCTCTGCATTGAGGAAACCAAGCGGAGGCTTGGGGACCGCTTTGCAGAACACCTCCGCTCGGTTCGCAGCAAACAACTGCACCTCCCAGTCACGAACCATTTTAACTCCCCCTCCCATTCCTTAGACGACATGTCCATCATGGGCCTCCTGCAGTGCCACAATAATGCCACCCGAAGGTTGCAAGGACAGCAACTCCTCATCCGCTTGGGAACCCTGCAACCCAATGGTATCAATGTGGACTTCACAAGCTTCAAAATCTCCCCCTCCCCAACTGCATCCCAAAACCAGCCCAGTTCTTCCCCTCCCTCTACTGCATCACAAAACCAGCCCAGCCTGTCTCCGCCTCCCTAACCTGTTGTTCCTCTCACCCATCCCTTCCTCCCACCTCAAGCCACACCTCCATTTCCGACCGACCACCTCATCCTGCCTCCTTGACTTGTCCGTCTTCCCTGGACTGACCTATCCCCTCCCTCCCTCCTCACCTGTACTCTCCTCTCTACCTATCTTGTTTTCTCTCCATCTTCGGTCCGCATTCCCCCCCTCTCCCTATTTATTCCACTTCCCTCTCCCATCCCCCTCTCTGATGAAGGGTCTAGGCCTGAAATGTCAGCTTTTGTGCTCCTGAGATGCTGCTTGGCCTGCTGTGTTCATCCAGCTCCACACTTTGTTATTTTGGATTCTCCAGCATTTGCCATTATCAGTGGCCTTTCCTCTTTGTTAAAGTTTGTGCAAAAGCAACACGATATGGGGCGGCACGGTGGCTCAGTGATTAGCACTGCAGCTTCACAGCACTGGGGACTCAGGCTCAATTCCAGCCTCAGGCAACTGTTTGTGTGGAATTTGCACCTTGACCCTGTGTCTGCGTGGGTTTCTTCCAGGTGCTCCGGTCTCCTCCCACAGTCCAAAGAGGTGCACGCTAGGTGGATTGGCCATGCTAAATTGCCCATAGTGTTCAGGGGCGGGGGTCTGGGTGGGATGCTCCAAGGTTTGGTGTGCAGTTGTTGGGCCAAAGGGCCTGTTTCCACACTGTAGGGAATCTAAACAATCCTGTTCCCACATCTCCATGTTATAACCCTGCTGAGCACTGCACACAGAGATGTTTGATAACAAAAGGATAACAATAATATTCAAACCCAGTGCTGGAGATGTATTTTAAATACACTGAGGCCAGTGTCGATCTCCAATTCAACTTTTATTTACAAACGAACTGTCTTCAACTTTAGCACTGCCTCATTCAGAGATAGTTGCCAGGGTGTCAGCATCTCTGACCCTCACACGACTTAGCTGTCAGTCAGGGCTCCCTGATTTGGGCTGTTAATGTGGACCAGTCAGGCAACTCATATTCTGTGAGGTTCAACTGGCCGACCTGGTCACAAACCAGTGCGGTGTGTTCATCGAAAATCAAACATGTACTAGAAAGGTACCATTACATACCAGTGCAAAGGAAGGCATGAGGCTAAACTGGGGAGGGAAGGGAACTGCTTATTGGGGGTGGCTCAGAGAGTGGAAGAAAATCGAATGGGACGAAGACCATTTGAGACTGAGGGAGAGAGATGTAATTGCCTGAATGAGGCATTCCAATTGCGAAATGGATTTTTGTGTGTACACCCTGTTCAGTTTCCCCGATCTTAATCTGTCCTCCTCTTTAAATCATTCGTATCTGAAATTTCTGTATCATTTCCAAATGTTCTGTCTCTAATGTTATGCTGTTGGAATTGTTTGAACTGCAGAGATATCATTTATTTGCACAAATGTGTTCAGTGAAATGAGTTGCATGCTATATATGTATTATTCTTCCTGATTCTATTATACGCATACAAATTAAAGTTAGTTCCACTTTTGAACAACAAACTGCTTTTAGATGTATGATGTATCTCATTTGCCTGCCACTTAGTCTTGTTGATGAGTTGTGTTTCTGTTTTGTGAAGAAATTTGAATGAGCTGGAGCACTAATGGCAATGCCCAATGTGGTGATATTCCAACATTGCAGCTGGAAGGTGGGGCGGGGAGGGGGATGGGTTTCACAAGAACTGTTACAGAGGGAAATGGAGAGACAGGTGATGTCTGTGGCAGCACCGAGACAGTGAGGAGAATGAAATGCAGCCTGAAGGGGAATCTGGCTGCATTCTCCCAGGCACGGGCTGAATGGAAGAGGACAGAAAGGATTCACTCAGAGGAAGAGTAGATGAGACTGGACTGATTATGAAACAGGCAATCATCATTGGCAAGTCACTGATAGGAGGGTGAATCAATCGGGCTCACTTTAAGACTGTTTACAGTTACCATATAGTTCCTGGGAGATGTGTAGATCAGGCCAGGCTCATACAGAAACGCTTCCCGGAGTAATTAACATGTAGACCCCACTGGGAAAGAGTGAGGGGTTGGCCGTCCTGCTACCACTGATGCACTGAAAGCTTGGGGCATAACTGGGACGATGGGGCTGCTGCTGCCGAGGCACAGTCGGAAAGGACCACTGAGATTTTCCTGCTGAAGGTAAATGGGGGTCCATTCAGTCCTCGGACCCTCCCCGTGTCTCACGTGTGTAAATAGTTTTGTTGTATGTCTAAGAGAGGTCTTTGGTTTGTTGGGTGGAGCCAAAGTCCAATGCTTTATTTGTTTATTTGATATGCAGCTGGACAGAAGGCAACTGCAGTTGTGACATTGTACATAGACAAAGAGATTTCTTGTGAAAAAGGTGTATTTTTCAAATCAGAAATGTGACTGGGAGGAGTGTGGATGAGCCCAGGCTCACTGTGGGTCTGGTTACGGTCACCATATTGTCACTAAGATGTGTGTATATGAGGCATGGCTGGCTGTGAGACTGTGAAAAATCACTAATTAATAGGAGTTTGTTTCTTCACTTATTTGTTGGATGTGTGTGTCACTGACTGGTGACTTCAGCCTTATCTTTTGCACTGATGTGCTGGGCTCTTCCATCATTGAGGATGGGGATATGTGTGGAGTCTTCACGTCCAATCAGTTGTTTAATTGTGCACCACAGTAAATGACGAGATGTGGCAGGACGCAGAGCTCAGATTTGATCCATTGATGGTGGGATCACTTTGCTGTATCTATCACTTGCTGGCTGTGCTGTTTGGCGGCTTCACCAGGTTTCTTTATTTATTCATTCACAGGACAAGGGCATCATAGAATAGAATCAGAGGATCCCTACAGTGTTTTGGTATTTCCAGGGGGTCCCGGGAGGGGTCGTGTGTCGGTATTTCCAGGGGGTCTCAGGGAGTATGTCAAGATTTACAGTGGGTCGCAGGGAGTTTGCCTGTACAGGGGTCTGGGGCTGTGTCAGGATTTGGAGGAGCTCCTGGGGAATGTGTCAGTGTTTAGAGGGGACCCTGGGAAATGTGTCATTATATACAGGGAGTCCCAGGGAGTTTCTCAGTACTGAAAGCGGGGACAAGGAATGTGTCAATATTTGCAGCTGGTCTCGGGGAATATATCAGTATTTACAAAGGGTCCTGGGGAGTGTGGCAGTTTTTTTAGGGGTTCTCTGGGACGGTGCCAGTATTTAAAGGGTGTCTAGGGAATGTGTCAGTATTTAGAGGGCTTCCCGAGGAGTGTGACAGAATTTACAGGGGTCCTGGTGATTGCATCAGTATTTGCAGGGTGTCCCAGGGAGAGTATCGGTAGTTACAGGGGGTGGAGTGTGTCAGTGTTTACGGGAGTTCCGGGCTGTGTATCGGTATTTCCAGGGGGAATGGGGAATGTGTAATTATTTCCAGGGGGTCCTGGGAGTTTATCAGTGTTCACGGGGGTTGCGTGGAATGTGTCAGTGTTTAGGTGAAGTCCCAGGGAATGTGTTCGTGTTTAGAGGGGTCCCTGGGAAATGTGTCCGTATTTACATGCAGCCCCAGGGAGTTTCTCAGTATTTACAGCGGATTCCAGGGAATGTGACAGTAGTTACAGTGTGTCGTGAGGTGTGTGTCGGTATTTACGGGATATCCCAGTATTTGTGGTTAGTTGCGTAGAGTGTGTCTATACGTACAAAGGTCCGGGTATGTGTGTCAGTATACAGAGGAGGCCGAGGGAATTTTTCAGTGTATAAAGCGGGCCCTGGGAAATGTGTCAGCGTTCACAGAGGGTCCCTGGGAGTGTGGTGGCATTTTCAGGGATTCTCAGGTACTATGTCAGTATTTACAGGGAGTCCTGCGGAGCGTGTCAGAATTTCTAGGGGCTCGGTGCATACTGACACACTCGCCTGGAATCCCTGTAAACACTGGCACACTCCCTGGGACCACCTTGAAATACTGTAGCTCTCCCCAACACCCGCTGAAAAAACAAAGTCCACAGGCCCCCCTGTAACGACTGACGCTCTCCCCAAGTCTCCCTGTCAATCTTGACACAATCCCTGAGACGCCCTGTAAATACTGACCCTCCATGAGACCGCCTGTAACTACTGACACACTCCCGGGAGCACCTGTAAATAATTTCAAATTCCCCGGAACACCCTGTAAATACTGACACTCTCACCAAGAGCCCCTGTCAATACTGACACAGTCCCTGAACCCCTGTAGGTCGCGGGAATTTTTCAGTATTTAAAGGAGGCCCCGGGAAATGCGTCAGTCTTTGCAGAGGGTCCCAGGGACTGTCACTATTTTCAGGATTTGCTGGGACTGTGTCAATATTTCCAGGGGGTCCCACGGAGTGTGTCAGTTTTACAGGTGATTTCAGGGGCTTTGTCAGTATTTCCAGGGGGTCACACAGATGTGGCAATATTCACAGTGTGTCCCCGGGGACTCTGTTGGTCTTGACAGGGGATTGCCAGGTCGTGTGTCAATATTTAGAGGGTGTCACAGGTTGTGTGTGTGTGTCAATATTTACAGGGTGCCCCTGTGTGTGTGTCAATATTTACAGGGTGTCCCTGTGAATGTGTGTGTGTGTGTGTGTGGGTATTTACAAAGAGTCCCTGAGGAGTGTGTCAGTGTTCATTGTGAGTCCAGGAGAGACTGTGAGTATTTATAGGACGTCCAGGGAGACTGTCAGTCTTTACAGGGGGTCGTCAGGAGTTTGTCAGAGGGTGAACGCTGAGGCAGTGCCTCATTATGCAGCTGTCAGAATTCAGATAGTGTCCCTTGTTGAGAGGGTCAGTACTGAGGTATTGCAGCTCTGTGAGCAGGTCAGTTCTTAACCAGTGTCTCGTTGTCAAGTGGTCCGTGCTGAGGCAGTGACAGTATCAGTACTGAGATATTGAAGCGCTGTCTGAGCATCAGGGGTTAGGGAGTGCCTCATTGTCACAGGGTCAAAAATGTGGGAGTGCGTTATTGTCAAAGGGTCAGTGCTGAGGGAGTGCTGCCATTTAAGGGGGACAGAATTAAGGAAGTTGTTCACATTTCAAGGGCCAGTACTGAAATAGTTTTGCACTGGGAGGTCAGTGTGGAGGGAGGGCCTCAGAAGCAGTGGGTCAGTATGACGGTTTCCCTTATTGTCAGGGGGGCAGTTCTGAGGCACTGACCCGTTGTCAGAGGGTCAGTACTGAGGTATTGAAACACTGTCAGAGCATAAGGGCTGAGGTGTTACAGGTCTATGAGAGGTCAGTACTACGAGAGTGCCTCATTATCAGAGGTCCAGTACTGAGGGAGTGCACAATCGTCAGACTGTCAGTACTGAGGGAATGCCTGATTGTTCAAAGGGTCAGTACACAAGGAATGTCTCAATGTAATGTATGATTAGAGATGCAGTGCTGAAGGAGTGCCTCATTCTCAGTGTCAGTTCTGAGGCAGGGTCACATTGCTGGAGGGTTGTTCTGACTTAGTGCATTAGTAACAGAGGGTCAATACTGAGGCAGTATCTCATTTTAGGGGCTGAGAATTCATGGGTGCTACATAATTAGGAGGTTAGCCCTGAGGTATTGTAGCTCAGGTGCGGTCATAAGTGAGGGGGGAGTGCAACATTGTCAGGGGTCAATTCTGAGGTGTCAGAAAAAGTCCTCCCAGAAGCATCAGCAGGACTTGACAAAATCTGTACAAGTGAAGCAATGCCTGGCCCGTTAAATAAAAGCAGGTTTGTTGGAGCCGATCTAAACGATAGACCTCAGTGTAATGGAGGAAGCATTGAGGGAGTCCTGTACTGATAATACAAGATAATAATTCATACATAATTGCAGCATTGTCAGAGGATCAGAACAGCCAGAGTGCATTATTATGAGAGACTGAACACAGAGGAGGAGCTTCATTGGAACGGGTTCAGAATTAATGGTGAGCAACCCATTCAGAAGGTCAGTACGGAAGTATTGCATTTCTATTGGAGGCTCAATACTGAAAAATTACCTCTGTGAGAAGTTAGTACTTTGTCAGCAGTGAGGAATTGTGGCATTGTCACTGTGTTGGTCTGAGAAAGTGCCTCTTTATCAGAGGGTCAGAAGTGATGGGAGTGCTACATGATTAGATGCTCAGGACTAACAGATTGCAGGACTGTCGGCGGGTCAGATCTGTGGGAGTGATCATTGTGAGATGGTCGCTGATATTCAACCCTAAAACACAGAGCGCCCTGTAAATAACTCATTAAAAAAAGGCCCCTTTAACTAAACCCGAAAACAGAGCCCCCGTATCGAAGTCCGAACACACAGAACCCACTAAATTACCCCTAAAACACGAAGCTCACTGTGAATAAACCCCAAACACAGATGCCCCTGTAAATGAACACTAAACAATAGAGCCTCCTAAAACAAACAGCACCCGTGAAATAAAGCCTAAAACACAGGAACCCCAGTTTATAAACCCTGACATTCAGAGCCCCCTGTAGATAAACACTAAAAAAAAGTAAAAACTAAAAGGAACTGTGGATACAGTAAAATCAGGAACAAAAACAAAATTGCTGGAAAAGCTCAGACCTCACGCTCGCCCAATCCGGCACTCACCAGAACCTCAGGCCCAAACTACACCAAGCTTCAGCCGCACTCATCGCCCTCACACACGGAGCCGCCTGCACAGAGCCCCTCAAACACCTGTCTATCATCCGTAAAAAGCGGGCTTCACTGTAAATAACCCCAAAACACAGAGTCCTGTTTAAACAAACTTCTACAATCTCAACTTCACCCCCTGTAATTATACGCTCAAATACAGAGACCCCTTTAAACGAACACGAACACATATCCCCCAGGAAGTAAAAGGTGAAATAGCGGGCTCCTTCTCAATAAAGCCGAAGGCACAGAGCACCTGTCAATACACCCCAACATCGAGCCGACCTGTATATTATCCGTAAAACAGGGCCCCTTACAAATAAACTCTAAAAGACAGAGCTGGCTGTAAGTAAAGAGCCCCTTGTAAATAAATACCAAAGCACACAGTAAAAACCGGAAGAACTGCGGATGCTGCAAATCAGGGAAATATCCAAAGTTGCTGGAAGAGCTCAGCAAGTCTGACAGCATCTGTGAGGGAAAAGAAAGAGTGAACGTTTTGGGTCAGGTGATCCTTCCTCTGAACCTCTGGCTGGCGCGTCTTCAGTAATGCAGGGTCAATTGCTTTAAAATATCCTTTTTCTGTGAGGCTCTATAACATTATAATAGAAAAACATCAGAACTAAGCAGGAGTAGGCCATCCGGCCCCTCGAGACTGCCCCGCTGTTCAATAAGATCCTGGCTGATCTTTTTGAGACTCAGCTCCACTCACCCACTCGCTCACCATCAACCTAAATTCCTTTCATGTTCATAACGTGATCTGGTCTTGCCTTAAACACATTCAGCGAGGTAGTTTCAACTGCTTCACTGGGTCGGGTATTCCACAGATTGACAACCCTTTGGGTGAAGAAGTTCCTCCTGTCCTCAGTCTGACATCTGCTTCCTTTTATTTTGAGCTATACCCGCCTCCTCCTCGTTTCACCTGCCAGTGGAAACAACCTCCCTGTCTCCACCTTATCTATTCCCTTCATAATCTTGTGTGTTGCTATAAGCTCTCCCCTCAGTCTTCTGAATTCCAATGAGTATCATCCCAGCCAACTCAGTCTCTCCTCATATTCCAACCCTCTCAAGTCTAGAATCAACCAAGTCAGTCTCCTCTGTGCCCCCTCCAGTGAGAGTATATCCCTTCTCAAGTCAGGAGACCAAAACTGCACACAGTAGTCCAGGTGAGGCTTCATCAGGACCCTATACAGCTGCAGCATAGCCTCCCTGTTTTTAAACTCCATCCTTTTCGCAATGACAGACAAAATTCTATTTGCCTTTATAATTACCTGCTACAATATTACTTTGAGCGATTCCTGCACAACGACACCCAAGTCACTTTGCACAGTAACATGCTGCAATTTTTTTACCATTTGAACCATAGCCTACTTTGTTGTTATTCCTATCAAAATGGATGACCTCACATTTATTGACATTGAACTCCATCTGCCAGACCATTGCCCACTCACTGAGACTGTATAACCATCTGCAGGCCTTCAGTTCTTCTGCACACTTTGCTCTACCGCTCATCTCAGTATCATCTGCAAATGTTGACACACCACACTTCATCCCCGACTATAAATCATCTGTATCAATTGTAAACAATTGCAGTCCCAACACTGATCCCTGAGACACACTACGAGCCACTGACCGCCAGCCAGATAAACACCCATTTACCCCTACTCTTTCACTATGAAAGGGAGACTGAATTAAAATGCTCCTTCCACCCCATTTACAGCCCTTTCACAGTTTTAATCCTCACGGCTTTATTTTGCCGACAGCTGCAAAACGTGGCTCTACATCAGTGTCTATCCCTGAGTACATGTTAATTTTCTAACCTATTCAGAACAATACCATCGTGTCATCGTTTGAAGAAGCATAATATTTATCAGCCCTCAGCAACCGTCTCCCAGGACTTGAACAGCTTGCAGGATATCAAACAAGTTTTCTGCATTAGCAGAGATAGTCGGAACAGCAGATGCTGGAGAATCTGAGATAACAAGGTGTAGAGGTGGATGAACACAGCAGGTCAAGCATCAGAGGAGCAGGAAGATTGATGTTTCAGGCCTAGATGCTTCTTCAGAAATTGGGAAGGGGAAGGAGGTTCTGAGATAACGAGGGAGAGACGGGGAGATGGATGGAAGATGCATAGAGGAGAAGGTAGGTGGAGAGGAGACAGACAGGTCAAAGAGGTGGGGATGGAGCCAGTAAAGGTGAGTGTAGATGGGGATGTAGGATGGAGCTGGGTCAGTCCAGGGAGGATGGACAGGTCAAGGGAGCGGGATGAGGTTAGTAGGTAGGAGACGGAGGTTGGGGCTTGAGGTAGGAAGAAGGACAAGGGTAGGGAGGCAAGGGCGAGCTGGGCTGGTTTTGGGATGCGGTAGCGGGAGGAGAGATTTTGAAGCTTATGAAGCCCACATTGACACCATTGGGCCGCAGGGTTCCCAAGCGGAATATGAGATGCTGTTCCTGCGACCTTCGGGTGACATCGTTGTGGCACTGCAGGAGGCTCAAGATGGACATGTCGTCTGAGGAATGGGAGGGGGAGTTGAAACAGTTCGCAACTGGGAGGCGCATTTGTTGAGTGCGAACCAAGTGTAGGTATTCTGCAAAGCGGTCCCCAAGCCTCCACTTGGTTTCCCCAATGTCGAGGATGCCACAACGCGAACGGTGGATGCAGTATACCACATTGGCAGATGTGCAGGTGAACATCTGCTTGAGGTGGAAAGTGTTCCTAGGGCCTGGGATGGGGAGTGAGGGGAGTGGTGTAGGAGCAGGTGTAGCACTTCTTGCAGTTGCAGGGAAAAATGTGCCAGGTGTATTGGGGCTGGAGGGGAGTGCGGAGCAGACAAGGCAGTCACAGAGACAGTGGTCCCTCCAGAAAGCAGATAAGGGTGGGGAGGGAGAAATGTCTTTGGTGGAGTCGGATTGCAGATGATGGTTGGAGGATGATACGTGAGATCCAGAGGTTGGTGGCGTGGTACGTGAGGATGAGGAGGATTGTGTTTTGGTTGTTATTGCAGAGAAGGGGCATGAATTACGGGAAATGTGGGAGACACGGTCAAGGGCGTTCTCGACCACTGTGCGGGTCGGGGGGAGGATTTGCGGTCCTTGAAATATTCGGAAACCTGAGATGTATTGGAGTGGAATGCCCTCATCCTGGGAGCAGGTGTGGCGGAGGTGAAGGAATTGAGAACAGGGGGTGTTATTTTTGCAGGAAGGTGGGTGGGAGGAGATGTATTCTAGGTAGCTGTGGGAGTCGGTGAAATAGATATCAGTTTCAAGGTGGTTGCCGGAGATGGGAACAGAGAGGTCCAGGAAGGTGAGACAGGTATTAGAAATAGTCCAGGTGAACAGGTATTAGAAATAGTCCAGGTGAACTTCTGGTTGGAGTGGAAGGTGTTGGTGAAGTGGATGAACTGTTCAAGCTCCTGGTGGGAGCACGAGGCGGCGCCGATACAGTCGTTAATGTTATGGAGGAAGAGGTGGGTTTCGGGCCAGTGTTACTTCGGAAGAGGGACTGTTCCATGCAACCTACAAAAAGGCAGGCACAGCTTGGGCCCATGCGATGTTTCTTCTGACTGCAGCCCCCTGGCGGCCCGCCCGTGGTGGTGCTCATCTTTGCTGCGATCTGCCGGCTCGGTCCCCGAAAGGCAGCATCGGTTCCCCATCCCCGCCCTCCCGACAAATCAACCCTTTAAAGGCGGAAGGCACCCACCCCCTTATCATAAAGGTCAGGTTGCGGGGTTGGGGGGCACGGCGAGAGGGTGCCAGAGGCTGCATTTATTTTGGCGCAACCCTAATCTGGGGGTTATCTAGCACCCCCGCGCCCCCAGAAATAGGGATTATGGATGCACACCGCTAATTTTGGATTCCTCTTTAGAATAAAAAGTAGAGGGGGAGTGTGAATAGGGTTTTGGGATGGGGGATGGGATAGGGTGTGGGGGTGGGGGTGTAGGTCGAGTTGGGGGAGAGGGGGAAGAAGGTGCCCCTCTCCTTCCATTGAAGGGTGCGTACCCACAATTTGGCCCCTTAGGCTCTTTCCTGTTCTGGTTAGGGTTAGGCCGATGGTGAAGGTTAGGGTTTGGGCTGAGGTTAGGGTGAGGGCTGATGCCTGGCACTCCCTCCATACTGACCCTCGAATATCTATGTACACCTAAAACACAGAGTTTCCGGTAAATATGCCCTAAAACACAGAGTACCGTGTAAATCAGCCCAAAATGGAGAGGGCCCTGAAGATAAGCCCTGTAACGCTGAGTTCACTGTAAATAAACCCTAAAACACAGATCACTGTAAACAAACCCAAAGACACAGAAAACCCTGTAAATAAACCATGAAATACAGAAAACCCTGTGAATAAACTCTAAAAACACAGATCTCGCTGTAAATAAACCCTAAACACAGATCTCACTACCGACAAACCCTCAATCAGAGAGCTCCCTGGAGATAAACCCTAACACAAAGCTAGCTGTAAATAAACCCTAAAACACAGTGCCCTCTGTAAACAAGCTCTCAATCAGAGCTCACTGTAAATATTCCCGAAGACACGGAGATCACTGTAAAAAAGAAACTCAGAACAAAGAGCCGCTCGTAAATTTTCCTAAAACACAGAGTGCCTTGTAAAAAGCCCGAAAACACAGAACCTCCTGTAAATAAAACCTAGAACACAGAACCTTCTGTAAATAAACTATTAAACACAGAAACAAAGTTGCTGGAAAAGCTCAGCAGGTCTGGCAGCATCTGTGGAGGAGTAAAATGAGTTAACTTTTCGAGCCTGGGTACCCTTCCATTCTGAGGAAGGGTTGCTGGACCTGAAAAGTTAACTCGTTTTTCTCCTCCACAGATGCTGCCAGACCTGCTGAGCTTTTCCAGCAACTTTGTTTTTGTTCCTGATTTACAGCATCCACAGTTCTTTTGGTTCTTATTAAACACGGAACCCACATTAGATAAAACCTAAAGCACAGAGCTCAAGTACATAAAGTACATAACCATAAACGCACAGCCCCCAGTAAATAACATTTAGGGCTGAGGCTAGGCTTCATGTTTATGCAAGTGTGAACATTAGGGCTGAGGCTAGGCTTAGGTTTAAAGCTGGTGTTATCTCTGAGGGTAGCGTGGAAGAAAGCAGCTTTGCATTCCCAGAGACAGAGCTGAGGGAGAGCATTTGTGTATTCCATAGGAGGCACGGGAACCATTGTAACCTTAACAGATCAAATTATATGACAGATTAGTTTACAATTAAAGATCATTGTGACTGTGGTCACAAGGTGAAGAGCTGGATGAACGCAGCAGGAAAAGCAGCACCAGAGGAGCAGGAAAGCTGACGTTTCGGGCCGAGAGCCTTCTTCAGAAATTGGGGAGGGGAAGGGGGTTGTGAAATAAATAGGGAGAGAGGAGAGGCCGATAGAAGGCGGATAGAGGAGAAATTAAGTGGGAGGACGGGATAGGTGGGAGGAAGGACAGGTTAGGGAGGCAGGGACCAGCTGGGCTGGTTTTGGAATGCGGTCAGGGGAGGGGAGATTTTGAAGTTTGTCAAGTCACATTGACACCAGTGGGGTACAGGGTCCCTAACCTGTCATTCCTCCCACCTCAAAACCCAGCCCCATCTCCTACCTACTAACCTCATCCTGCCCCCTTGGCCTGTCCATCCTCCCTGGACTGACCTATCTCCTCCCTAACTCCCACCTGCATTCACCTTTACTGGCTCCATCCCTGCCTCTTTGGCTTGTCTGTCTCCTCTCCAACAATCTTCTCCTCTATCCATTTTCTGTCTGCCTCCCCCCTCTCCCTATTTATTTCAGATCCCCCTCCCCCTACCATTTCTGAAGAAGGGTCTCGCCCAAAACGCCAGCCTTACTGCTCCTTTGCTGCTGCTTGGCCTGCTGTGTTTATCTAGCTCTACACCTTGTTAACCCTGTAAGTATGCTCTCAAGCACAGACACCCCTTTAAATAAATCCTAAGAAGGGTCATTCAGGAAATAAAATGTAAAAGAAACCATAAAAGCCAGAGTCCCTGTTAATAAAGTGTAAAACATAGAGCTCCAAGTAAATAAATCCTGAAACACAGTGCCCCCAGCAAATCCTCCCTTCAACTAAGCCTCCTGCAAATAACCTCGCAGAGGCGACTGCAAACAAACCCCAAAACACAGGACATCCAGTTAATAAAGCCTAAAACAGAAGGCCCACTGTAAATCAACATGAAAAAACACAGCTCCCACTGCAGCACTGCGAATTAGTCGGATTGAGTTAGTACCTCAGTCAGCAAGTCAGTTCTGAGGCAGGGCCTCTTTGTCAAAGAGTCAGATTTGAGGGAGTACCATTGGATGATGGTTATTGCAGCACTGTGAGAGTACTGGAGTGAGAGAGCACCTCACTGTCAGAGGGTCAGTACTGAAGGGGTACCTCACTGTCAGAGAATCAGTACTGAGGGAGTACCTCACTGTCAGAGAATCAGTACTGTTGTCATGTTCGTTTTCGGAGACCCTCACGGATTTGTTGCAATAACAAGACACTGACCTGTTTAGAAAAACACGAATCCTTTTATTACCAAGCAAGTACAAGCTGTGGAGAATCACAGCACTTAACCCGGCACAGAGCGCAGAGTCTCGCAGGTAATTCTCCCCGAGCAGCGGACAGACCCGCTCTTCAAACTTTACAAAATACATGATACATAAAATAATTACACATTTTACAATGACATGATACATAAAACAATTACTACAACAGACAAAGACAGGATACCAAACAATTATTATATCAAGAACATAAAAGACCAGGATATAGTCCCGAAGATAATAAAACGTGAGGCTGGATGAACACAGCACATCTCAGGATGCTGCTGGACTTGCTGTGTTCGTCCAACCTCGCATTTTATTATCTTGGATTCTCCAGCATCTGCAGTTCCCATTTTCACAGGATACAGTATCGATTGCTCTTGAAGTGGCTGCTGATGGCATGAGGCGATTTCAAGTAGTTATCCGGACAGATTGTTCCAGCCAGCCAGACACACTGGCAACTTGAAATCACAAATTCAGTGCCCTGGCCCCTTTGTCAGCGACAGAAATTGCATGCTTTAGAAGTTTCACACCTTTACAAATGTTCCCCACCGAACCCTATTTGACACAGTTTAATTCTAATTGTATTCAGTCAGGAAGCTTAAGACAGTGTCTGCATACCGATGTGTGGGAAGACAAAGAGTTACAAAAGTTTTACACTGAATTCCTAGCTGGGCAGGAAGCTTCAGGGCAGTGCCTGCATCCCTGTGCGTAGGCAGATGAAAGACTTTAATTTGTAGAAGTATCAAAATCAATGGGACGTTATACAATAACATCTCATTGTGAGAGTACCTCATCGTCAGAGGGTCAGTACCGTAGACGTGCAGTGTTGTCTGACGGCCAATCGGGTCAGGATTGAGGGCTATTACAGGGACAGGACTGAGGTATTTGAAATAGGGCAATGACTGGTGTGGATCCTTTTTATTTTTTAAAAATTAGACGACACCAGAAAGATTATCAACCCGATGTGATGTGATTGGGCTGACAATCAGTTGATGACAGCAGAAAGGTCAGTGGCCTGATTACCGCGGCCGGGACTTGAGATTTCACTATTGCCGACCTTCTCATTCTTCTCGCTCAATTTCACGGAAGAGCTGTTTTGAGAGAGAGTCGGAACTTTCTGAAAGTGATCGCGGGCCCTAGTCAATAAGTATCTAACAGAGAAACAGGTAAAGCAGAAACTTGTTTGATGTCCCGCCAGCTATTCAAGTCCTGGGAGACGTTTGTTGAGGGCTGATTAATATTATAATTATTCATAGTTTCGGGTGACACGATGGATGGGAAGATATTGTTCTGAATAGATTAGAAAATTAACACATAGTCAGGGATTGACTCTGATGTAGACACAGGTTTGGACACTGTCAGCAACACGAGTTCAAACTGTGAAAAGGCAGTAATGCGTGGAAGGAACATTTTAATTTATAGTCTCCCTTTATTAGTGAAAAGTATGGCAAGATCGCAATTTTATGAATGAATGAATGAAATGCGCTAACAGTAAACAGAGGACCCTAGTGAGTGGCCAGTAAAGTTATGAATGAATGAGAGCGCGATAGTGGTCACATGGAGCGCTGTGGGTGCATCGGTCAAGAGGACCTGTAGTGCAACAGTAAAGAGGCTTATGATATAATGTCACACAAAAACCACACAAAAGGATATTTGAAGGCGATTGGCCCTGTATCACTAAAGACACACCAGCCAGCCTCCGGAAGCCTTGGTGAGTGCTAACCGATATGAGTAAACAGGGCAGACCACAGGATATTCAGGGGCAAAGATTACAAGATTAACAAGTGACCACTTTTCTGAAGAAGGGTCTAGGCCCGAACCGTCAGCCTTCCTGCTGCTTGGCCTGCTGTGTTCATCCGGCTCGACACCTTGTTCTCTCAGACCATGTGAGCGAACGAGTTTGGCGTGTTTGAGTCTGACTGGTAAATATGTGATACACAACCATTTGATGTTACTGACTGCCTGGTGAATTGAAAACTGAAATAACTGCGGATGCTGCAAATCAGGAACAAAAACAAAGTTTCTGGAAAAGCCCAGCAGAACTGAGGGAGGTTCTGTGGAAGGGTCACCGAACCGGAACCGGTTAGCTCTGTTTTTCAACTGACAAATGCTGCCAGACCTGCTGAGCTTTTGCAGCAACTTTGCATTTGTTTTCTGATTTGCAACATCCGCAGTTCTTTGGGTTTTTACTCAGTGTTTTAGAGTTTATTTACAGGGCGCTCTTTATTTATCGCGAGCTCTGTCTTTTAGGGTTTATTTGTGAAGGGCCCTGTCTTACAGATAGTTTACAGGTCGGCTCAGTATTCGGGTGCATGAAGAGGTGCGCTGTGTTTTCGGCTTTATTCAGCCCTGTCTTTTCCTGTCTACTTCCTGGGGGATGTGTGTTCGAGTTCATTTTAAAGGGGTCTGAGTATTTGAGTGTACAATTGTAGGGGGCTCTGTGTTTTACACTGTCGTGTATGTTTTTGACTTAATTTACAGGGTAGATCTGTGCTTTATGGCTTATTTACCGGGGGCTCTGTGTTGCAGTGCTTCGACACTGGCGGGGTGGGGGGGTCTCTGTTTTAGAGTTTATTTACATTGAGGCCTGTGTTTTCGGGTTATTTACAAAGAGCTCTGTGATTTAAGGTTTACATAGAAAGGCTGTATTCTAAGGTTTATTTACAGAAGGCTCTCTGCTTTAGGGTTTATTTACAGTGAGCAGTGTAGTTTAGGATTTATTTCCAGTGAGCTCTGGGCTTTAGCATTTATTTACAGGAGGATCTTCATTTCATGGTTTTGTTTCAGTTGGATCTTTGTTTCAGGGTTTTTTTTTAAACAATGAGCTCTGTGTCTTATTTACAGTGCCATCTGCGTTTTTGAGTTTATTTGCAGAGCATTCTGTGTTTTTGAGTTTATTTCCAGGAGGCTCTCTGTTTTAGCGTTTGTTTGCAGGATCCTCTGTGTTTTAAGATTTAATTTACTGTTTATTGGCATGGGTACTCTCTGTTTGAGGCACTGACTGAGTACTGGCCTTCTGACAATGTGGTACTCATTCAGATCTGACCCTCCAGCAATGAGGTACTGTGTCAGAACTGATCCACTGACAGTAAAGCACTGCCCCCTCAGTTCTGACCCTCTGACAGAGCTGCAATCGTTCAGGACTGAACTTCTGATCATGTTGTACTCCATCAACTCTGAACCCAATGCATTGAGGTACTGACTCAGTATTTACTGTGTGCAACTAATATACTCACTCAGAACTAACCCTCTAGCAATGTGAGCCTGCTTCAGAACTAACCGTGTAACAATGAGGCACTGACCTCAGCACCAAATCTCTAATTACGTGGCTCTCTTCAGTTTTGAGGCACTCCTTCCGTACTGACCCACGAACAATGCGGCACACACTCAAGAATGATCCTTCAATGAGGTATCACCTTATAACAGATCTACTGACATCAAGGCCCTCTCTTTGGACTGTGTCTGATAATGAGGCACTGACTTGGTTCTGACCCTCTGACAATGAGGCATTCTGTCAAGTCTTAGTGCATTAAAATGAGGCACCCTCTGACTGATCTGAAATGCCTCAGTATAGACCCTCTGACTGATCTGAAACACCACTTCTTAGACCCTCTAAATGACAATCTTTTAATTCTGACACCATTACAGTGAGGGTCTGCCTTGGTGCTGACACTCTGTCAAAGAGACGTTGCCTCAGAACTGAGCTGCTGACAATTAGCCAGTGCCTTAGGTACTGATGAGTGAATGAAAAGGCCCGCTCTCAGCACTGACACTGCAGCAATGAGGTATTGCCACAGAACGAACCCACAAAGGGCTCATAATTGAGGGAGTGCCTACTGATTGAAGGGTGCGGATTGAGGTGTTGCAGAACTGTCAGAGGGTCAGAACTGAGGTATTGCATCATTGTCAGATGGTCCATTCTGAGGCAGTGCCTCAGTGTCAGAATTGAGGGTATGCACATGTTTAACTCATCAGGAATGAGCTTTATGCAGCTCTATCAGAGACTCAGCACTGACTGCCTGCCTCATTCTCATAGGATCAACACTGATTTTTTTGAAGCACTGTTCGATCTTCAGTACTGAGTGGGTCAGAACTGAGGGAGTGCATTGCTGTCAGAGGCAGTGCCTCATTATGCAGGTGTCAGAATTCAAGGCATGCCCCATGAATGGAGGGTCAGGACTGAGGTATTGCAGCTCTATTCAGAACCAGTGGCTTGTTGTCAAGCGGTCAATGCTGAGGTAGCGACTCAATTCTGTATGGTCAGTCTTGAGGAAGTGCCGCATTATTAGAGGGCCAATACGAAGGGTAAGTCTCAATGCAATTGTGACAGAACTGAGACAGAGGCACATGCTCAGAGATGAGATTACCTACAGCGTGGAAACAGGCCCTTCAGCCCAGTAAGTCCACACCGCCCGTTGAAGCATCCCAGCCAGACCCATCCCCCTCTAACCCACACACCCCTGAAAACTGCGGGCAATTTAGCATGGCCAATCCACCTAGCCTGCACATCTTTGGACTGTGGGAGGAAACTGGAGCGCCCACATAGGAGGAGGCCCACATAGATAGCGGGAACTGCCGATGCTGGGGAATCTGAGATAACAAAGTGTCGAGCTGGATGAACACAACAAGCCAAGCAGCATCATCCAGCTAGACACCTTTTATCTCAGATTCTTTAGCGTCCATTTTCTGACGAAAGATCAAGACCAAAAACGTCAGCTTTCTGACTCCTCTGATGCTGCTCGGCCTGCTGTGCTCATTCAGCTCGACCCCGTGTTATCATAGAGACAGCATGTTGGGTGTCCTTGCTTCATCATGTTTTGTAAGTGTCATAAGAACTTAGATGGATGGCTTCAACAAACAAATAATTTTAATGTGAATAAATTTACATTTGGACTCTGATAAAATAAAAAGGAACCTAGACTTGTTTGAAAATTAAATCGACTTAATTAATTCAGCCATATAATTGGCATAAAAATATAAGAAATTGATCCTACTCTCAATCTTGGAGATGTTTTTGTTTGGAATGAGGGTGTTGAAGGTGGAGATGTGGTCAATAAGTAGGAGCTTGACGTAAATGCCCTTGTAATCTGGACATTCCAGAGATGTGTGTAAAGCCAAGGAGAGGGCATCTACCATGGCTCTGCTGCATTAACAGGTGAATTGCAGTGGATCAAGGGAATGTGGGAGGCTGGCGTTGATGTGACCCATGACCAACCTCTCAAAACACTTCATAGTCATAAATATGGATGGAAGAGCTGCTGGGCAGTAGTCATTGAGGCTTCTGGAAAAAATTGCTGACATTCAGTGCAAGGATCTTAAAGCATTAGCAGGAACGTCAGAAAATTGGAGAAGCCTCGAGCATATGAGCACAGGTCGCTGAGGGTAGGGATGGCGGGTATGACAGAAATCAAAGAGGGCGAGAGAGTGAGTCAGAGATCATAGTGTGCGAATGATTAGCCTGGTCGGCAGTGGAAAATACATGATTTTACATGGAACATGCAGACATCTTCGAAAAACAGGACATTGAGTTTTCAAAGCTTTGGAAATTAGTGTTATAGTTGATTTAAAGTGAATCAAATGGTTATGGATTTTGATGAATGGTTGGTCCCCCTGTTATTGAAATTGGAGAAAGATTTCAGGATTTTTTCATGTTCCTGTCTTTCTGTTATGCCCCTAGGGAAAAAAGCCTTGAAAGTGCCGTTTTTTTTTGCATGGCAAGCTGCTGAATACGAACCAGTCTCACACCATTGCCATCACCTTGCCCTTGTGAAGGCAGATATGGATAAAGTTTTTAAAGCTGATAGAAAATTGAAAGCACTCGCATCCTGTGACAATGGTAAGTTTCCTTTCTTGAAAAAAAATGCTTGCAGCTGAATTCGCATCATATAGAGCACAGTGGCTCTGGTTAACACCGCTGTCTCAATTCCACCCTTTGATGACTTTCTGTGTGGAGTTTGCACATTCTCCATGTGCCTGCATGCGTTTTCTCCGGGTGCTCGAGTTTCCTCCCACAGTCAAAAGATGTGCAAGGTCGGTGGATTGGCCATGCTAAATTTCCCAAGGTGTTTAGTGATGTGTAGGTTAGGTGAGTTAGAGGTGGATGGGTCTGGGTGGGATGCTTTGACGGGCAGTGTGGACATGTTGGGCTGACCGACCTGTTTCCACACTGTTAGGGTTCTCTGATTCATGATTCAATGATTTTACTGAGCGCAAAGGTACAATATTGACTCGTCATATTTGTCTCACCTCTTTACACATTGATAAGAAAGCTTTAATGTCAGTTTCTATGCATTTGCAACGTGTCTGCTGTCCATAACAAGGCTGACTATATCTCCTTCTCTAATGCACATCCCCTGTCCCCCGACACTGAGAGGTGACACTTGCTTTTCATTTAGTACAATCAGTAAAACAATAGCCTCCATATTACCTCCTACCGCCTCCTCGATCATGACCCCACACCCGAGCACCAAACCATCATCTCCAACACCATTCATGACCTCATC